>NC_040077.1:79169472-79472502 GCF_003369695.1 Bos indicus x Bos taurus
CTATCAGAGTGTCTATAAACACGGCCAGCACCCTGCAAGGCCAGCTCCTCTGTGCCCACCCTGTGCTGTAGAACCAGTCAGACAGGCCCAAAGGGGACATTACTCTCTAGGGAAAGATTTGAGGGCAACTCTCCTAGCTTCCTCTGGCCCTCCAAGGTCACACCGTCTCCTCATCACAGCAGGCAAATCGGATCCTAGCAGAGGAGGAAAGATACACACTGGGAGCCCTCCATATGCATTCTCTAAATGGATCCTCTCAAATGGTTTCTGTTGTTTAATATCAATTTTACAGGTGAGAAAAGTGAGGCTCAGAAGCTAGACAACTCATCTGCCTGGTCACCCAGCTAGTCAGTAGAAGCACAGGGATTGGACACAGGAATACTACCTTTGACATAGCTGTGCTCTTCACTCCCAAACACCCCCCACGCTGTCTTACACAGGACACACTCCATGGGGCAGGGTGAGCAGAAGGCACTGCTTCCAATAATGCAGCCCTCCAGCCATGGCAGACCAGTCCTGCAGACATCTGCCCAAGCAGGGCTGGGCAAGGCTCGCTCCCTGAAATATGAATGTTGAAAAGCCAAATGCAGAGGCTGGATCATTGCTAGAGGTGCCCTGGGTTCCACCACCTCCAGCTGCCAGAACAGGATTTGGCCATTCAGTTCCCCTTTTGCTTCTAGAGAATACTCCTCTATCCTTCCAGTATATTTGGGATATGGGAGGGTTTTGTTTGCTGGCTTGCTTCATTGAGACAGAGTAGTTCTGTGACTTGCAACCAAAGAACTTTTACATATATCTAAAGAGGCTTTGGGCAACCTATCTCCATCCAATCACTCAAAGCTTATTCTTCCTCAATTCCCAATAGTTATCATCTCTAGTCAGGCCAGTCCCTTCTCTGTTCATGCTGAGCCCATTCAGGCCAGTGCCCAGGTTATTCTTCTGCATAAAGCATCCTTGCAACCTCCAACTCCATTTTTCCTCCAGCTTAAGAGATTCTACCCATTCTCCAAGATTCAACTGCTTCAGCACAACCTGAACAACCACAGTACTAGAGAACTAAACTAATAATCAAACCCAACATACTTTCCCTATATATTGTTATCTATCTTGGTTCATGAGGCCTTTTATCATAGAAACCTCATATTGTTCTGGTCTTGTATAGCAGAAAGGGTCCAGCCCGGGCTGGGAACAGAACAGATGCACTGAATTATTTATGAGGATGGCCTGGCAGAGACTGCTCCCACTTGATCAAAAACTGTTTTATTTTTTGCTACACTGCACATCCCAGATCCTGTACATAAGACACAGCCATGTGACTGTGTTTTAGCCAATGGAAAGTAAGCAGAAACATGAGTCACTTTTGCCCAAGTGTGCCCACCCACACCCTCCATCCCCTCCTTTGGCTACATGAAGACAATCACAAGGCTCTAAGCTCTAAACCATTGTGTGGGAAGCCTCCTGTCGATCAAGAACACCTGCTTCAGACAATTATATAAATGAGAAAGAAACATCTATTGTGTTGGAACAATCATACACTTCGTGGCACATCTGTCAGAGCAGCTAGTCTTATCCACCTACTATGGATGGGGCAGTGATGCTGGTGGAGGTCATGGTGTTTTAGTAATGGTAATGATTGTTACCACTCATTCAGCAGGACAGCGGTCATAGGGTTCTTGTAATAGTGGGGATAGCAAGGGTGATGACAGTAACAATCTTAATGATAACAATGTGGCTGGTATTGCTTATGACTGTGATACTAATGACATATAATGGGCTGCCAATAAAGACTTCACCTGTCACCACAGAAGTGGCATCCAGGACCCAAAGCTGAAGAAAAAGAGTCCCTTGGTTCTCCCTGTTAAAATGTGGCCACCAATATGTGGGCAACAGGCACTTCCTCAGAGATCAATAAGAGTGGGCACCCACATCCCCATCCCCCAAGTCTGTGTAAGCAAAGGATTCAGGACAAGGACAAGGAGAAGGAGAATCACGTTGTTAAGGATATGCCGTTTTTTGGAGACAAGTTACTGCCTCCCTAGCCTTTCCACCCCAAAGCCAAGATGGGGTAGGGGTGGGGGATCACTGCATTAAGGAAGGACCTGCAGCTCCTTCTCCCACTGAACATCTGCCTGCCAACCTGGCCCAAGTATAAAACAGGTCCCTGGTTTCCACCTGGGTTAGGTGAACTGAGTTGATCCTGCACAGATATGCTCCACACAGAGGCAGACATTACCAGAGGGAGGAGGACATCCCACTGTTGATGCCGGTGGGGGCAGGGGGGAGTGAAGCACAAGAGTCAACCTTCACCCAGACCTGTCCTACTTGGACCCTGAGAAGTAGGAGGCCCCACAGGGCCCTCCAAGGAGCCCATGCTAAGGATATGGAAGAAGCAAGAACTTGAAGAGGAGAGAGGAGGGGTCTCCTGATCAGACTTCACCTGCCCCTCCACTTCAAGAAGCCAGGGTACCGGCCCAATATTGTTCTGGGGAGACAAGAGGAAATGACATTTCACTGGTGAGAGAGTGGGATTTTCAATGGAGTGGGCTTGCACCAGAAGAAAGGATAAAATATCAGGGTAATGGAAATTGACCAAGATCTTCAGGGGTGGCAAGGGGATAGTCTACAGAATGTAGTTAAAACACTTGTTGGAGGGAAACATAATCTTTTTAGGTTGTTACCCCACCAATTAGTCTTCAATAGACTGGTTCCATCAGGAATGGGAACAGAGGTGATTCACTAATTCTTTCATAAAATATTTAACAAGTGGCTACCGAATCTCAGGACACATACTGATGGGAATAATGCTGACAGGAACCACTGTGTGAAAACACTAGCTCCCGACGGTCTCCCTTAGATGCCTGGGGGAATCTGAACTCCCTGGGCCCCTGCTGTACCCTGGACCATCTCCCACTATAATCAAGTATATCTGATAGCATACTGGTGCACCCATACTAATAGAGACCCAATTTAATCAAGATTAAATAAGACAGATGCTTACTGTTCACCCACAGAAACAGCCAGGTAAATGACCTGGGGCTGGCTGGCAGGGCAGCCTTGCTTCATCAGTCTCTGCTGCCTTTATCACATGGCCTCTGTCTCAAGGTATTTCTTTCAAGGGTCTTATCACCACCTGTGACATCTGGCTTTTTTGTTTATTTATTTTCTTATTTATTGCAATTTCCCCCACTGCAATGTTAGCTTCCTGCAAGCAGGAACCATGTCTGGTATATTCACTGTGGAATTTCCCTGCACCTAGCAGGTGTAGAGACTGTAAATATTTGTACGTAACACTTAGGTCCTAGTACCTCCTCTTTCCAAGAGTAACTCTGTCCATCTATATTCCCCATCATGCCTGAAAATTGTTGAGTAGGTAATTTTGCCCCAAGAACACCCCTGAATCCACCTACACAGCCAGTCACTTGGTAGAGAATGCTTACTTCTTCCTCTCAGCCTGTGAAGAAACAACACAGAGCAAAGGAGAGAAAAATTGCACATGGTTCTTGATACTAATGCCTGGAAATTACATCACTAGTAAACCATGGCTCAGTGAATTGTCAGAATCTTCCTTTGGGTAAGAATGTAAGGGAACAAAGAAAGAAGAGAACTAGGAGTATCACTCTCTAAGGTGAGTTGTTTGGGTAGGTTAGTGAACAAATAAAAGGTCTAGAGTGAAGTAAAGGAGACAGCTTACAGCTGCAGAAAACAATTAGCTGGGGTTTTCAGAAGACTGAGCTCCTTGTCCTAACCTCACCTTCACTTACTGCATGAACAGGATAAATTGTGCCACCTCTCTGGGCAGTAGTCTCTCCGCCTGTTTAATAAGAGGTTTGGACCAAGTCATGTCCAAGGTCTCTTACACTTCTGATGGTCTGTAAGGAGGAAGGGCTTTCTTTATTAATCTTAAAGCCCATAAACTTATGGTACTGAATGGGTTTCCCTCCAAACATGTCCTTTCTCCATGACTGTGCAGCTCCTTTTCAAATCATACTCTTGTTTGGCAATGTCAATGTCATCAAATATTGGCAAAGGAGGCTGAAGAGGTCTAGCAAGTCAGCATCTGTGAAACAGCCAAGAGTGGCTTCTTGTCTTCTTTGGATACTTTTCCATAGGAAAGCAAACACACTGACACTCTGCTCCTCGAGCCACATGCCAGCAAGAGAAAGAGGAATTGCTTGCTCAATAGCCAAGAAATTCCTAACATGTTTGGAGACTTTTTATATCAAGATCCCTTATGAATACCAAGTTAATGTGCATAGCATCCTTTCTGACTCATCATCAACTCAATGGACATGAGTTCGAGCAAATTCCAGGAGATAGTGAAGGACAAGGAAGCCTGGCATGCTGCAGTCCATGGGGTTGCTAAGAGTCAGACACAAATTAGCAACTGAACAACAACAAATCCTTTCTGAATCAAGGGAAAGCAAAACTCCAAACTATTTACAGATCTTATCTATAAAGGTCTACTAATAGAACAAAGAGAGATTCCAGCAAGAGTTGAAGCAAAAAAGGACAACAGGAAGAACAATAACCAAATATTGAGTATCTATCTTAAATCTACCCCTAGACTAGATGCTGTGAGTGATGATGTCCAGGATACAATGACAACTTTAAGGTAATATCTTTACAATTCCTAGCATTTATGAAATAGTAAGATGATGGTAGCAGGGGGATGAGTCCTGAGTGGATGACGTGGAAGTAAGTTTATTTTAGAGATGAGTAATAAAAAGTAATTTTCTATAATAATACAAAAGGCACAAGAAGAAACAGAAAATCTGAATTCTATAATAATTAAATTAAAACTGTAAATTAAACAAAAATATATCCACAAACAAAACTCAGACCAAGGTGGCAACCCAAGAAAACTGTAACAATCACTTTAAGAAATAAAACCTTTATTGCATACATCCTTCCATAGACATAAGACGAAACATTGCTGTAGTCATTTAATAAACCAGCATGGCCATAGTTCTAATATCTGATAAGGAGACTGATAAAAAAGAAAATTACAACAAACCCATTCATAAGTAGAGTGCAGAAACCCTTTCAAAATAAGCAAAATCAATCCAGTGATATATAAAAAGGATAATATATCATGAAATACAAGACTGGCTTAACATTAAAAAATCAATTTATGTAAATTACCACATTAACAGAATAAAGAAGAAAAACATTTCCAAACATACCCAAAACAATGCATATGATAAATTTCAAGACCTGTTTAGCATCACAGAACTCTCAGCAAACTGAAAATGAACTTCCTAAATCTGATAGAGAATGCAACTAACATTACACCCAATGGTGACAGAATGAATGTTTTTCATCCCCAGGGTCAGGAACACAAGGATGGCCACTCTCACTACTCCTATCCAACGTTGTATTGGTAGCCCCAGCCAGGGAAATAAAAAGTAAAAGGCATAAAGGTGGGAAAGCAAAAAACATGCTTTCTTTGTTCACAAATGGCATAAATATATATGCTAACTATACAAAAAAATATAATAATTTAATTTTGCAGGAATGTAAGATGTGTTGTTGTTGTTGAGTCACTAAGTCATGTCTGACTCTATGTCACTCCATGAACTGCAGCACGCCAGGCTTCCCTGTCCTTCACTATCTCCTCAGTTTGCTCAAACTCATGTCCATTGAGTCAGTGATGTCATCCAGCCATCTCATCCTCTGTTGCCCCCTTCTCTTGCCCTCAATCTTTCCCAGCATTAGGGTCTCTTTCAATGAGTCAGCTCTTTGCAACCAGTGGCCAAAGTATTGGAATTTCAGCTTCACCACCAGTCCTTTCAAAGAACACTTAGGGTTTATTTCCTTTAGGATTGACTGATTTGATCTCCTTGCAGTCCAAGGGATTCTTGAGAGTCCAGCACCACAGGATATGAGGTCAATATTAAAAAATGATTGTACTGCTAGATACTAGCAATGGACACTTAGAAATGAAATTTAAGAAATAACACCACTATACATGAAAAGATGCTCAATATCACTAGTCTTAGGGGAATGCAACTTAAACCACAATGAGAAATCTTTGCTGCAAGATGGCAGAATAGGAAGACTCTGAACTTACCTCCTCCCATGGGTACATCAACATTACAACTATTGATGAGACAGCAGAAAAGATCTACTAGAAAAGATCTTCTACAGCTAAAGGTATAAAGAAGGAATCACAACAAGAAGGGTAGGAAAGGCAGAATCAGTACAGTCAAGACCCAAACCCTAGGGTAAGCAATCCACAAACACAATGATAATTGCAATTGCAGAGGCTCTCTCTAAGGAGCAAGGGGTCTGAGCCACACATCAGGTACCACATCCCAGGGCTCCTGCACCAGAAAGATAAGCCCTCAGAACATTTGGCTATGAAGGCCAGTGGGGCTTACTTTGGGGAGACCCAAATAAATGGCTGTGAGAAATAGAGACTCCACTCTTAAATGACACACACAAAATCTCACATGCTCTGGGACCTAGGGAGGAAGCAGTAATTTGAAAGAAGCCTGAGTCAGACATACCTGCCAATCCTGGAGAGCCTCTTGGAGGCAGGAGGCAACTGCAGCTCACCCTGGGGACAAAGACACTAGCAGCAGTCATTCTGAGGGAGCTTGTTGACACTGGTGCTGGCAAGTGCCAGTGTGGAATTCTCCCTCCAGCTCATTAGCACCATGAACTGGCCCCACCCAGAAGCCTGTTGGCACCAGTGCTACGGCACCTCAGGCCAAGCAACTACTAGATGGGGATACAGCCCCATCCACCAGCAGGAGGTTACCTTAATAGCCTCTCAGCCTAAAGCAAGCCTTATCTACTAGAGGGCCCAGGACTCGGCCTCACTTACCAGTGCACATGTACTAGCCCTGAGACCCCCCTGAGCCCTGCAGACAACAATTCCAAGACCTGGATTCACCCAGCAGTAAGCCAGCACTAGACCCAGGACTCCCTGAGCCCAGATCCCACTGACCACCGTTTCAACGTCAGTTCTGAGACACTGGGGCCCTGCAGTCAGTGACTCCAAGACCTGCCTCTGCCTGCCAACAGGCAGGTACTAGCTCCAGGGTCTGACTTTACCCACTGGTGGGTGAGTGACAGCCCTAGGATGCCCTGAACCCCAACCCTACCCACCAACAAGCCAACATGATCTTTGAGATACCTTGGACTCCTCAGCCAGCTACCCAGGGATCCAGCCCCACTCATCAATGGGCCAGCACCAGTTTCTGGACACCCCAGAACCCAGAGGCAGCCATGTTAGGAACCAGCCCTACCCAGCAGCAGGCTGACATACTAGAACTAGGAACCCCAGCCCCGCAACCACCCACCCCAGAACACAACTCTAACCACCACTAAGCCAACACTAGCCCTGGAAATGTCCACAGATCCACAGCCAGGACTCAGCTCCATCAACCACTGGCCAGGAGCCTCCACATAAGGCAGGGCATGGCAAGCAACTGGACTGAGAGCCAGTCACATCTACCAGACCACCCACAGTAGTCATCCTAACACAAAAGAAGGACCCACACTGCCCACATAAGGGTCACACCTAGACCATATAGCTCTGGTGATCAGAGGAGAGAGTGCTGCTGGAATGTGCAGATGTTTCCTACAAAGGGCCACTTCTCCAAGGTCAGGGAATATAAACAACCTACTAGATACATGCTCTGGGAAGATACATGCTCTCCTTGGAAGAAAAGTTATGACCAACCTAGACAGCATATTAAAAAGCAGAGACATTACTTTGCCAACAAACATCCATCTAGTCAAGGCTATGGTTTTTTTAGTAGTCATGTATGGATGTGAGAGTTGGACTATAAAGAAAGCTGAGTGCCGAAGAATTGATGCTTTTGAACTGTGGTGTTGGAGAAGACTCTTGAGAGTCCCTTGGACTGCAAGGAGATCCAACCAATCAATCACAAAGGGAATCAGTCCTGAATATTCATTGGAAGAACTGATGTTGAAGCTGAAACTCCAATACTTTGGCCACCTGATGTGAAGAGCTGACTCATTTGAAAAGACCCTATGCTGGGAAAGATTGAAGGTGGGAGGAGAAGGAGACAACAGAGGATGAGATGGTTGGATGGCATCACCGACTCAATGGGCATGAGTTTGAGTAAACTCTGGGAGTTGGTGATGGACTGGGATGCCTGGCATGCTGCAGTCCATGGGGGTGCAAAGAGTCGGTCACGACTGAGTGACTGAACTGAACTGAACTAGATACATAGAAATAAAAATCTCAAACTAGACAAAATGAGCTGACAGAGAAATGTGTTCCAAACAGAAGAACAAGACAAAACCCCAGAAGAACTGACTGAAGTGGAGAAAGCAATCTACCTGAGAAAGAGTTCAAGGTAATGATCATAAAGATTATCAAAGAACTCAGGAAAAGAACAGATGAACAGAGTCACAAGCAAGCATTTTTAAACAAAGATTTAGAAAATATAAAGAAGAACCAAAGAGAGTGGATAATACAGTAACTGAAATGAAAAATACACTAGAAAGAATTAGCAGTAGGTTAAAAGATACAGATGAATAAATTAGCAAGCTGGAAGACAGAGCAGTGGCAACCACTACCCCTGAACAGAAAAAATTAAGAACAATAAAAAGAGATGAGGACAACTTAAGAGATCTCTGGGACAACATCCAGCGTACAAACATTCACATTATAGGGATCCCAGAAGAAAACAGAAAGTGGCAGAAAATATATTTGAGACATAATAGCTAAAAACTTCCCTAACCTAGGAAATGGACAAAAATCCAGACCCAGTAAGCACAGAGTCCCAGATAGGATCAATCAAAGAGGACCACATCAGACACATTGTCATTAAAATGGCAAAAGTTAAAAATAAAAAGAGAATATTAAAAGCAGCAAGGGAGAAGCAACAAGTGTATACAAGGGAATGCCCATAAGTCTATCAGCAGACTTTTCAGCAAAAATGCTATAGGCTGGAAGAGATATATTTAAAATATATCAGATATATTTTTTTATATATCTGATATATTTTAAAATATATGATATATTTAAAAATCATATATCATATTTATTTTTTATGTTTTTTTATTTTTTAAATTATTTTTTTTCTTTACAATATTGTATTGGTTTTGCCATATATCAACATGCATCTGCCATATGCGAGACAGCAAAAGAGACACATATATCATATTTAAATATGATACATTTAAAATATATATGATATATTTAAAATAATGAAAGAGGAAAACCTATAACCAAGAGTATTCCACCCAGCAAGGTGTTTACGAAATCAAGAGTTGTATAGACAAACAAAATCTAAAAAGAGTTCATCACCACCAAACCAGCTTTATAAGAAATGTTAAAAGAACTTCTTTAAGCAAAAAAGAAAAAGCCACAACTAAAAACATGAAAATTGTGAAAGGAAAAATCTCATTGGTAAAGGCAAACACACAGTAAAGACAGTAAATTAACCATATATAAAGCTAGTAGAAAGGGTAAAAGACAAAAGAAGTAAAATTATCTATATCCACAATAAGTAGTTAAAGGATACACAAAACAAAAAGATTTGGGACTTCCCTGGTTGTCCAATGGTTAATACTCCCCACTTCCACTATAGGGGGCATGGGTTCAATTGCTGGTGGGGAACTAAGATCCTACATGCCACAGCATGTGGCCAAAAAAAACAAAGTAAAAAGATTCAAAATATGATGTCAAAAACAGTAAATGTAGGAGAGAGGAGTAAAACTACAGGGTTGTTAAAATGCATGTGAAATTAAGAGATCAGCACACTGAAAATATCAAATATATAAATTGCTGTATATAAACCTTATGGTAACCACAAACCAAAAATCTATAATAGATACACACTAAAAAAAGAGAAAGTTATCCAAACACTAAAAATTCCCATTAAATCACAAGGGAAGAGAACAAAAGAAGAAGAAAGGATCAAGAAAACCTACAAAAAACAACCTGAAGAAAACAAAATGGCTATAAGAACATACTGGTCAATAATTACTTTATATGTAAATAAAGTAAATGCTCCAATTAAATGACAGAGTGTCTGGATGGATGCTGCTTACAAGAAACTCACTTCAGATCTAAAGACACACACGCACTGAAAGTGAGGGGATGGAAAAAGATATTCCACACAAACGCAAATCAAAAGAAAGCTGGGGTAGCAATACTTACATCAGACAAAATTGACTAAAATAAAGACAGTAACAGACAAAGAAGGACAAGCATAATGATAAAGGAACTAATCCAAGAAAGAAGATATAACAATTATAAATATATACAGACTCAACATGGAAGCATCTGAATACATAAAGCAAATATTAACAGACATAAAGGAAGACATTGACAGTAACACAATAATAGAAGGGGACTTTAAAACCCTACTTATACCAATGGACTGAACAACAACAGCAAATATCAATGGACATATCATCAAGAAAGAAAATCAATAAGGAAACACTGGCCTTAAACTATAAATTAGACAAAATGGACTTAATGGATATATATGGAACATTTCATCTAAAAGCAACAGAATATACATTCTTTTCAAGTGGACATGGAACATTATGGATACAGCACATGTTCTTGTTGTTCAGTTGCTTAGTCATGTCTGACTCTGTGACCCCATAGACTGCAGCACACCAGTCTTTCCTGTTCTTCACTAACTCCCAGAGTTAGCTCAAACTCACGCCCATTGAGTCGATGATGTCATCCAACCATCTCATCTTCTGTCACCCCTTTCTCCTCCTGTCCTCAATCTTTCCCAGTATCAGTCTTTTCCAATGAGTTGACTCTTCACATTAGGTGGCCAAAGTATTGAAGCTTCAGCTTCAGCATCAGTCCTTCCAAAGAGTATTCAGGATTGATTTCCTTTAGGATTGACTGACTTGATCTGTCCAATGGACTCTCAGGAGTCTTCTCCAGCACCACAGTTCAAAAGCATCAGTTCTTCAGTGCTCAGCCTTCTTTGTGGTCCAGTGCTCACATCCATACATGACTACTGAAAAAACCATATAGCACATGGTAGCCCACAAAACAAGTTTGGGGATGTGGCCCAAACAAGTCTCAGTATATAGAAAAATATTTAAATCATAATAAGCATCTTTTTTGATCACCAAGAATATGAAACTAGAAATCAAATAAGGAAAAAAAAAAAACAACAAAAACACAAACATGTGGAGGCTAAAAAATATGCTACTAGGGACTTCCCTGGTGGCCCAGTGGTTAAGAATCTGCTTCCAATGCAGGGGACACAGGTTCGATCCCTGGTTGGGAACTAAGATCCCACATGCCGAGGGGCAACTAAGCCTGTGCACCACAACTAGAGATCCTGTGCACCACAACTACTGAGCCTGTGCACAGTGGAGCCCAGGTGCCACAGTGAAGAGCTAGTGCAGCCAAAGATAAAAGGAAAAAAAAAAAAATGCTATTAAACAACCAATAAATCACTGAAGAAATCAAAGGAGAAATAAAAAAATACCCGGAGAAAAATGAAAACAAAACCACAACAATCTAAAATTTATGGAACACAGCAAAAGCTCTTCTGAGAGAAGTTTATAGTGATATAAGCCTATCTCAGGACACAAGAACATCAAAACTAAAGTAACTGAAAAAGGAAGAGCAAAAAGTCAGAGAAGGAAAGAAATCATAAAAATCAGAGCAGAAATAAATGAAATAGAGACTAAAACAATAGAAAAGATTAATGAAAGTAAGAGCTGGTTCTATGAAAAGATAAACAGAATTGATAAACTTTTAGCTACACTCATCAAGAAAAAAAAAAGAGAGCCCAAATTAATAAAATCTGAAATAAAAATGGAGAAACTACAACCAATGCCACAGAAATACAATGGTTAATGAGATTACTATGTCAATAAATGTCAATAAATTATATGTCAATAAAACGAACAACCTATGAGAAATAGACAAATCCTTAGAATTGTATAATTTCCTAAAGCTTAATCAGGAATAAATAAGAAAATATAAGTGATCAATTAACAGTAATGAAATTAAAACAGTAATTTTTAAAAACCCCAAAAAACAAAACTCCAGGGCTAGACAGCTACACAAGAGAATTCTATCAAATACTTGCTGCTGCTGCTGCTAAGTCACTTCAGTCGTGTCCGACTCTGTGCGACCCCACTGATGGCAGCCCACTAGGCTCCCCCGACCCTGATTCTCCAGGCAAGAACACTGGAGTGGGTTGCCATTTCCTTCTCCACTGCATGAAAATGAAAAGTGAAAGTGAAGATGCTCAGTTGTGTCCAACCCTCAGCGACCCCATGGACTGCAGCCCACCAGGCTCCTCCATCCATGGGATTTTCCAGGCAAGAGTACTGGAGTGGGGTGCCATTGCCTTCTCCAATCAAATACTTAGAGAAAAGTTAATAACTATCCTTCTCAAACTATTTCAAAAAATTGCAGAGGAAGGAATGCTTCTAAATGCATTCTACCAGGCCAGCATCACCCCGATATCAAAATTAGATATAGATATCACAAAAAAGAAAATTATAGGCTAATAATACTGATAGATATAGATGCAAAATGCTCAATGAAATACTAGCAAACTGAATTCAGCAATATATTAAAAAGATCATGCACCATTATCAAGTGGAATTTATCCCAGGGATGCAAGGATAGTTCAATATCCACAAATATCCATAAAGTAACACACTACATTAACAAACTGAAGAATAAAAATTATATAATCATCTAAATAAATGCAAAAATATATTCTGACAAAATTGAATTTATCCATTTGTGATAAAAAAAAAACCTCTCAAAAAGTGGATATAGAGGGAATATACCTAAACATAAACAGGAACAAAGCAAAGATGCCCAGTCTCACCACTTTTATTCAAAATAGTATTGTAAGTCCTAGCCAAAGCAACCAGCCAAGAAAAAGAAATTAAAGGAATCCAATTTGGAAAGGAAGAACTAAAACTCTTAACTCCCTGCAAATGACATGATACTATGCATTAGAAAATCCTCAAAATTCCACCAAGAAACACCTAGAGCTATCACTGAGCTTGGTAAAGGTGTAGAGTACAAAATTAAAACACAGAAATCTGTTGCGTTTTATACACTGAAACAAACTATTAGAAAGGGAATGCAAGAAAACATTTACAATTGCATCAAAAAGAATAAAATACCCAGGGATGAATTTAATCAAGGAAGCAAAAGACCTGTACCCAGAAATCTATAAGATAGTAATGAAAAAAAACTGAAAACTGAAGTCAACACAAGCAGATGGAAAGATATATTATGTTTGTGGGTTGGAAGAATTAATATTGTTAAAATGACCATGTTACCCAAGGCAATCTACAAATTCAGTGCAATTCTTATCAAAATACCAATGGCATTCCTCACAAAACTAGAACAAATAATTCTAAAATTATTTATATGCAAATATGAAAGACCCTAAATAGCCAAAGCTCCCTTGAGAAAAAAGAACAAAGCTGGAATTATCACACTGTCTGATTTTAAACTATTGGGATTCCCCAGTGACTCAGCGGTAAAAGAATCTGCCTGCAATGTAGGAAATGTGGTTTGATTCCTGGGTCGGGAGAAGGAAACAGCAACCTACTTCAGTATTCTTGCCTAGGAAATCCCATGGACAGATGAGCCTGGCAGGCTACAGTTCATGAAGTCACAAAAGAGTTGGACATGACATGGCAACGAAACAATAACAACAACAAATGAAGCTGTGGTCCTCAAAACAATATGATACTAAACCAAAAATAGATATATAGATCAATGGGATAGAAGAGAGAGCTCAGAAATAGACTCACACTTATATGGGCAATTAATTTATGACAAAAATGGAGGGGAAAACAGCCTTTTCAAGAAATGGTATTGGGAAAACTTGACAGATACATGCAAAAGAATCAAACTGGGATATTCTCTCACACCATGCACAAAAATAAATTCAAAATGGATTAAAGACAAATGTAAGATCTGAAACCATGAAAATTCTACTTTAAAAAAAAGCATGCAGGACTTTCTCTGACATCAGTCTTCACAGTATTTTTTTAGAGAAGTCTCTCCGGGCAAGGGAAACAAAAGCAAAATAAACAAATAGGACTACATGAAACTAAAAAGCTTTTTCATAGGAAAGGAACCCCTCAACAAAATGAAAAGTTACCCACTGAGTGAAAGAAGATATTTGCAAACAGCATGTCTAACAACTGGTTGATATACAAAATATATAAAGAACTTGTAAATTCATGATGAAAACAAACAAATAATCCAATTAAAAAGGAGCAAAGGATCTGAATAGGCATGTGTCCAAAGAAGACAAACATTATGGAGTGTCCTCAAAAAATTAAAAATAGAACTATCATATGATCCAGCAATTCCACTTCTGATTATTTATGCAAAGAAAAGAAAAACACTAATTAGAAAAGATATGTGTACCCTTTTGTGTATTGCAGCGTTATGTACAATAGCTAAGATATTGGGAAAACCGAAGTGTCCATCAATAGATGAATGAATAAAGATCATGTGGTAGTCAGATACATAGATAGATAGTAATAGAGCTATATAGATATGTGATATATGTATAATAGAATATTAGTCATAAAGAAAAATGAAATCTTGCCATTTGTAAAAACATGGATGAACCTAGGGGGTATTACAGTAAGTGAAATAAGTCAGACAGAGAAAGAAAACTACTGTGTGATGTCACTTATACATAGAATATAAAAAAGCAAAACAAACAAACAAAAAATCGGAAACATAGCTATATGCACAAAAAGCAAGTAGGTCATTACTAAGGATGAGAAAGTGTGGGGAGATTAAGAGGTGAAACTTTCAGTTGCAAAATGAATGAGTCACAAGTATGAAGTGAACAGGGTGGGAGATATAGTCAATAGCTAAGTAATATCTTTGAGGTTGAAAGACATATTATACTAGACTTACCATGGTGATAATTTTGACTTGTATAGAAAAAAATCACCATATTTTGTAACAGAAACTAACATAGTGTTGCAGCTCAATTATCTTCAAAAACAAACATACATACAAACTCATAGGAAAAAAGATCAAATTTTCAGTTACTGGATTATCAAAAAAGCAAGAGAGTTCCAGAAAAACATCTATTTCTGCTTTACTGACTATGCCAAAGCTTTTGACTATGTGGATCACAAGAAACTGTGGAAAATTCTGAAAGAAATGGGAATACCAGACCACCTGACCTGCCTCTTGAGAAATTTGTATGAAGGTGAGGAAGCAACAGTTAGAACTGGACATGGAACAACAGACTGGTTCCACATAGGAAAAGGAGTACGTCAAGGCTGTATATTGTCACCCTGCTTATTTAACTTACATGCAGAGTACATCATGAGAAATGCTGGGCTGGAGGAAGCACAAGCTGGAATGAAGATTGCTGGGAGAAATATCAATAACCTCAGATATGCAGATGACACCACCCTTATGGCAGAAAGTGAATAAGAACTAAAGGGCCTCTTGATAAAAGTGAAAGTGGAGAGTGAAAAAGTTGGCTTAAAGCTCAACATTCAGAAAACTAAGATCATGGCATCCAGTCCCATCACTTCATGGCAAATAGATGGGGAAACTGTGGAAACAGTGTCAGACTTTATTTTCTGGGGTCCAAAGTCACTGCAGATGGTGATTGCAGCCATGAAATTAAAAGATGCTTAGTCCTTGGAAGGAAAGTTATGACCAACCTAGATAGCATATTCAAAAGCAGAGACATTACTTTGCCAACAAAGGTCCGTCTAGTCAAGGCTATGGTTTTTCCTGTGGTCATGTATGGATGTGAGAATTGGACTGTAAAGAAAGCTGAGCACCAAAGAATTGATGCTTTTGAACTGTGGTGTTGGAGAAGACTCTTGCGAGTCTCTTGGATTGCAAGGAGATCCAACCAGTCCACCCTAAAGGAAATCAGTCCTGAATATTCATTGGAAGGACTGATGTTGAAGCTGAAATTCCAATACTTTGGTCACCTGATGCGAAGAGCTGACTCATTTGAAAAGTCCCTGATGCTTGGAAAGATTGAGGGCAGGAGGAGAAGGGGACAACAGGATGAAATGGTTGGATGGCATCACCGACTCAATGGACATGGGTTTGGGTGGACTTTGGGAGTTGGTGATGGACAGGGAGGCCTGGCGTGCTGTGATTCATGGGGTCACAAAGAGTTGGACACAACTGAGCGACTGTACTGAGACTGAGACTGAGAAGCAGGGTTGGTGGAAGGAGGGAGAATTGGATAAAAGCATTCAAAAAGTATGAACTTCCAGTTATAAGATAAATAAGTAGTAGAGATGTGATTAAAATGTCATAAATATAATTAACAGTGCTGTATGCTATATATGAAAGTTGTTAGAGTAAATCCTAAGAGTTCTCATCACAAAAAAAAGAACTTTATTTTCTATTTTTTAAATTTTCTATCTGTAAGAGATGATGTTCATTAAGCTTCTTGTGATAACCATTTCATGTTGTATATGTCAAATCATTATGCTGTTCACCTTAAACATACAGTGTGTGCTGCTGTATGTCAATTATATCTCAAAACTAGAAAAAATAATTTTAAAACATAAATATAAAAAAGTGAAATGTCATAATATTTGCAACATACTTTTAAATAATTCCTCTGTGTGTGTGTGTGTGTTCAAGGCAAATATTAAGATCTTCTATTATTAGAAAAAATTTAATAAAGCTATTGCCATTTTGGAAAAAAATGGGGGAAAGTACAGTTTTCTCATAAAATACAGTACAATTTATTTTGGAATAATTTTTAATCAGGGCATGAGTGGTGCTAAGTTGTTTCAGTCATGTCTGACTCTTTGTGACCCTATGGACTGTAGCCCACTGGGCTTTTCTGTCATCAAAATTCTCCAGGCAAGAATACTGGAGTGGGTTCCCATTTCCTTCTCCTGGGGATTTTCCTGACCCAGGGATTGAACTAGAGTTTCCTGAGGTTCCTGCATTGAATGCAGATTCTTTACCACTAAGCCACTGGGGAAGCCCCAATGAGGGCATAATGTTGATACATCTGACTATATTAAAAGTAAGAACTTCTTCCATCAAAAGATATAATGAAGAGAGAGAAAGAATATGCCATAGAATGGCAGAACATAGTCATGAACATTCAGTTCATAACAATTCATTAAGTTGCATGTTTATATCTTTTATGTACATCTCTGTATGTTTTTGTATCCACAAAAGCAAATAAAAAGGTTAAAATAGATATTGGATTATAGAGAAACAGGTGGATTAAACTCAGCCAGTAGTGGCTCTAAGGAGGATTTTATCACGCTTGTTAAATGGCTCATTTAGCTGCAAGGAAGGGTAGCATTGTTGCCTGTGCAAGTGTTAAAAACAGACAAACAATAAAACTAACAAGCAATCTTCTCCAAAGTGCTAGGGAAGAAAACCCTGAGGCTGGGAAGAGGTTGGGGCCCTGCCTGAGGAGCCCCGCCTGGAAAATGTGAAACATCATGATGCCAATTAATTTTTGCTGATTGGCATGAAAATTAATTTGCCTAGAATTATTCATGCTGAAGGGTTCTAATTATTCACCTCCATCAAGATGCAAATTGAGTTTTGCACAAAGAAAACAGGAAGGGGGGCCAGAGAGAAGTGGTGGGGTGTAGTAGGCAGGCCTGGATTGAGGGAGAAGCTGAGACCCAGGTGTTACAGAAGCCACAGTTCTGAGCTAAAGCTTTGGTAGGGGAGTGCTGGGCCAGCTTGCCTTCTACCTTACATCATTCTCCTCTGGAAAGAGACACTGAGATCCAGGAGAAGCACACCTGAAGGGCCTAATGTCCTCCTGAGGCTAGCAACAACTGAGAAGTGCCTGGTGCTGGGGAGACCCCAGAGATGCTCTCTCAGCCAGTGCTAGTGCTGGCAGCAGTTACGTAACAAAATAAAAGAACGTGCTCTGTATGCGTCCTTGCCTGTGATGGGTGTTCAATAAATGTTTAATGACTCACTACTGCATTATTAATCTTATGACAAACCACTAAAAAATTAACTGTCTGTATGAATAACAAAAATTCACTAAACTATGTAAGAAATATTTGTTACACAGCTACTTTGAGCCCAGCCCACAGTCTTGGCGCAAGAGATGAGAGGTGGAAAGTCAATATTCATATCCTTAAGGAGCTCCCAGTCAGGTACTGAGACTACATCAGACCACTTGAGTTGCTAGCGATGTTCTTAGGGAGGAAAGATGTGAGAGACCTCTACTACTGGAAAACACAAAGCCTCACTGGGAAAAAAATGAAGAAGATCTAAATGTATAAAAAAGCAAAGGACCAAAATTAATCAGAACATTCTTCTTTTTTTTTTTTTTAAGGTGGATTGATTTGCTTTATTGGTTATCAAAACATTATAAAAAGTTAGTACAGTAGTCAAGGCAAAGCCAACAGAATGTGTATATGTACAGAGATTTACTTTAAGGAATTGAGTCACCTGATTAAGGAGGATTGGTAAATCCAAAATCTGCAGAGTAGGTCAGCAGACTGGCAACCCAGGGGACAGTTGCAGTTTGAATCCAAAGAGAGCCTATTGGCAGAATTCCCTCTTGCTCAGAGAAAGCCAGTCTTTCTCCTATTAAGACCTTTAACTGATTGGATGAAACCCACCCCAATGGTGGGGGGAATAAATTAGGAATTTGGGAATAGCAAATCAGATCAGATCAGATCAGTCACTCAGTCGTGTCCGACTCTTTGCGACCCCATGAATCACAGCATGCCAGGCCTCCCTGTCCATCACCAACTGCCGGAGTTCTCTCAGACTCACGTCCATCGAGTCAGTGATGCCATCCAGCCATCTCATCCTCTGTTGTCCCCTTCTCCTCCTACCCCCAATCCCTCCCAGCATCAGAGTCTTTTCCAATGAGTCAACTCTTCACATGAGGTGGCCAAAGTACTGGAGTTTCAGCTTTAGCATCATTCCTTCCAAAGAATTCCCAGGGCTGATCTCCTTCAGAATGGACTGGTTGGATCTCCTTGCAGTCCAAGGGACTCTCAAGAGTCTTCTCCAACACCACAGTTCAAAAGCATCAATTCTTCGGCACTCAGCCTTCTTCATAGTCCAACTCTCACATCCATACATGACCACAGGAAAAACCATAGCCTTGACTAGACGAACCTTTGTTGGCAAAGTAATGTCTCTGCTTTTCAATATGCTATCTAGGTTGGTCATAACTTTCCTTCCAAGGAGTAAGTGTCTTTTAATTTCATGGCTGCAGTCACCATCTGTAGTGATTTTGGGGCCCAGAAAAATAAAGTCTGACACTGTTTCCACTGTTTCCCCGTCTATTTCCCATGAAGTGGTGGGATGGGGTACCATGATCTTCGTTTTCTGAATGTTGAGCTTTAAGCCAAATTTTTCACTCTCCACTTTCACTTTCATCAAGAAGCTTTTGAGTTCCTCTTCACTGTGTCATCTGCATATCTGAGGTTATTGATATTTCTCCGGGCAATCTTCATTCCAGCTTGTGCTTCTTCCAGTCCAGTGTTTCTCATGATGTACTCTGCATATAAGTTAAATAAGTAGTGTGACAATATACAGACTTGACATACTCCTTTTCCTATTTGGAACCAGTCTGTTGTTCCATGTCCAGATGCAGAGATCAAATTGCCAACATCCGCTGGATCATCAAAAAAGCAAGAGAGTTCCAGAAAAACATCTATTTCTGCTTTGTTGACTTTGCCAAAGCCTTTGACTGTGTGGATCACAATAAATTGTGGAAAATTCTGAAAGAGTTGGGAATACCAGACCCTGTATGCACGTCAGGAAGCAACAGTTAGAACTGGACATGGAACAACAGACTGGTCCCAAATAGGAAAAGGAGTATGTCAAGGCTGTATATTGTCACCCTACTTATTTAACTTCTATGCAGAGTACATCATGAGAAACGCTGGGCTGGAAGAAGCACAAGCTGGAATCAAGATTGCTGGGAGAAATACCAATAACCTCAGATAAGCAGATGACACCACCCTTATGGCAAAAAATGAAAAGGAACTAAAAAGCCTCTTGATGAAAGTGAAAGAGGAGAGTGAAAAAGTTGGCTTAAAGCTCAACATTCAAAAAACGAAGATCATGGCATCTGGTCCCATCACTTCATGGGAAATAGATGGAGAAACTGTGGAAACAGTGTCAGACTTTATTTTTCTGGGCTGCAAAATCACTGCAGATGGTGATTGCAGCCATGAAATTAAAAGACACTTACTCCTTGGAAGGAAAGTTATGACCAACCTAGATAGCATATTCTGGAGAAGGCAATGGCACCCCCACTCCAGTACTCTTGCTTGGAAAATCCCATGGATGGAGGAGCCTAATAGGCTCCAGTCCATAGGGTCGCTAAGAGTCGGGCATGACTGAGCGACTTCACTTTCACTTTTCACTTTCATGCATTGGAGAAGGAAATGGCAACTCACTCCTGTATTCTTGCCTGGAGAAACCCAGGGACAGATGGGCTGCCATCTATGGAGTCACACAGAGTCAGACACGACTGAAGCAACTTAGCAGCAGCAGATAGCATATTCAAAAGCAGACACATTACTTTGCCAACAAAGGTCCGTCTAGTCAAGGCTATGGTTTTTCCAGTAGTCATGTATGGATGTGAGAGTTGGACTGTGAAGAAAGCTGAGCACCAAAGAATTGATGCTTTTGAACCATGGTGTTGGAGAAGACTTTTGAGGGTCCCTTGGACTGCAAGGAGATCTATTCAGTCCATTCTAAAGGAGATCAGTCCTGGGTGTTTTTTGGAAGGACTGATGCTAAAGCTGAAACTCCAATACTTTGGCCACCTCATGCAAAGAGTTGACTCATTGGAAAAGACTCTGATGCTGGGAGGGATTGGGGGCAGGAGGAAAGGGGGACAACAGAGGATGAGATGGCTGGATGGCATTACCGACTCAATGGACATGAGTTTGGGTGAACTCCGGGAGTTGGTGATGGATAAGGAGGCCTGGCGTGCTGCAATTCATGGGGTCGCAAAGAGTCAGACATGACTGTGCGACTGAACTAACTCTGTATATAAGTTAAATAAGCAGGGTGACAATATATATAGCTTTGATGTACTTTCCCAATTTGGAACCAGTCTGCTGTTACATGTCCAATTCTAACTGTTGTTTCTTGATCTGCATACAGGTTTCTGAAGAGACAGGTAAGGGAGTCTGGTATTCCCATCTCTTTCAGAATTTTACAGTTTGTTGTAATCCACACAGTCAAAGGCTTTAGTGTACTCAATGAAGCAAAAGTAGATGTTTTTTTTTCTGGAATTCCCTTGCTTTCTCTATAATCCAATGAATGTTGACAAATTCATCTCTGGTTCCTGTGCTTTTTCTAAATTCAGATTGTACATCTGGAAGTTCTCCGTTCATGTACTGCTGAAGCCTAGCTTGAAGATTTTGAGCATTATCTTGCTAGAATGTGAAAGGAAAGCAATTGTTTGAACATTCTTGGGCTTCCTTTGTAGCTCAGTCAGTAAAGAACCAGCATTCTTTGGCATTACCCTTCTTTGGGATTGGAATAAAAACTGAATTTTCCAATCCTGTGGCCATTGTTGAGTTTCCCAAATTTCCTGACATATTGAGTGCAGCACTTTAACAGCATAATCTTTTAGGATTTGAAATCGCTCAGCTGGAATTCCATCATTTCCACTAGCTTTGTTAATAGTGATGCTTCCTAAGGGCCACTTGACTTCACACTCCAGGAAGTGTGACTCTCGTGAGTGGCCACACCATCGTGGTTATCCGGGTCATTGGGACCTTTTTTGTAAAGTTCTTGTGTATTCTTGCCACCTCTTCTTAATCTCTTCTGCTTCTGTTAGGTCTTTATCATTTCCATCCTTTATTGTGCCCATCTCCTGCAAGAAATACTCCCTTGATAACTGCAATTTCTTGAAGAGATCTCATCTCTTCCATTCTATTGTTTTACTCTATATCTTTGCATTATTCACTTAAGACTTTCTTATCTCTCTTTGCTATTCTGTGAACTCTGCATTCAGATGGGTTTATCTTTCCCTTTCTCCCTTGCCTTTCACTTATCTTCTTAGCAATTTGTAAAGCTTCCTCAGACAACCACTTTGCCTTCTTGAATCTCTTTTTCTTTGGGAGGGTTTTGGGCACTGCCTCCTTTAAAATGTTACAAACCTCCATCGATAGTGCTTCAGTCACTCTGTCTACCAGATCGAATCCCTTGAATATACTCATCACCTGCACTGTATCATCATAAGGAATTTGATGTAGGTCATACCTGAATGGTCTAGTGGTTTTCTCTACTTTCTTCAACCTAAGCCTGAATTTTGCAACAAGGAGTTCATGATCTGAGCCACAGTCAGCTCCAGGGCTTATTTTTGCTGACTGTAGAGAGATTCACCATCTTCTTCTGCAATGAATATAATCAATCTGATTTCGGTATTGACTGTCTGGTGATGTCCACATGTAGTGTCATTTCTTGTGCTGTTAGACCAGAGTGTTTGCTATGACCAGCATGTTCTTTTGACGAAACGTTGTTAGCTTTGCCATGATTCATTTTGTACTCCAAGAACAAACTTGTCTGTTACTCCAGCTATCTCTTGACTTTCCACTTTTGCATTACAATCCCCTGTGATGAAAAAGACATCTTTTTTGGTGTTAGTTTTAGAAGGTCTTGTAGGTCTTCTTAGAACCAGTCAACTTCAGCCTCTTTGGCATTACTGGTTGGGTCATAGACTTGAATTATTTTGATATTGAATAGTTTGCTTTGGAAACAAACTGAGATCATTCTGTCATTTTTGAGATTGCACCCAAGTACTGCATTTCAGATTCTTTGTTGACTATGAGGGATACTCCATTTCTTCTATGGGATTCTTGCCCACAGCAGTAGATTAAATGATCATCTGAATTAAATTCATCCATTCCCATCCATTTTACTTCACTGATTCCATTTTACTTCACTTGATCATGTCCAGTTTATCTTGATTCATGTACCCAACATTCCAGGTTCCTATGCAATACTGTTCTTTACAGTGTGGACTTCACTTTCACCACCAGTCACATCCAGCACTGAGCATCATTTCCACTTTTGGCCCAGCCTCTTCATTCTTTCTGGAGCTATTTTTCTGCTCTTTCTCACTAGCATTTTGGACACCTAACCTGGGAATCTCATCTTTCAGTGTCATATCTTTTTGCCTTTTCATATGGTTCATGGGGTTCTTGAAGCAAAAATACTGGAGTGGCTTGCCATTCCCTCTTCCAGTGGACCATGTATTGCCAGAATACTCCACTATGATCCATCTGTCTTGGAGGGCCATACATAGCATGGCTCATAGCTTCATTGAGTTCCACAAGCCCCTTCACCAGGATAAGACTGTGATCCCTGAAGGGAATTAACTTCTAGTTTATGAATATTTTTTAAGTCAACAGGGTGATGCCAAAAACTCTATGCATGGGTGCCAAATTGAATCTTGGAGACAGGGTTTGGGGTGAAGTAGAAAAGAATAGCTTTATTGTTTTGCCAGACAAAGGGGAACACAGTTGACAAATGTCCTCAAAGTTGGGTGTCCCCATCTGGGGAGATTTGGTGAGGAGTTTTGTAACAGGGTTTCGAGGACAAGGTTGCTGATAAGGATCATGGTATGTCTAGGGCCTACTTTCCTTCAATCTGGCCTCAGGTAGTCTCCCAATGAGCTTCTGTGGTTCTCAAGGTTATCAAACTGTGACCTTCTCTCTGGAATGAAGAATTCTTCATCAAGTAGTTAACATTTTCCATTTGTTGGGGGTAGTGTAGTGTTAGTCACTCAGTCATGTCCAACTCTTTGTGATCCCATGGACTGCAGCCTGTCAGGCTCTTATGCCCATGGAATTCTCCAGGCAAGAACACTGGATTGGGTAGCCATCCCCTTCTCCAGGGGATCTTCCCAACCCAGAGATCAAACCCAGGTCTCCAGCATTGAAGGAGATTCTTTACCATTTGAGCCACCAAATACTTTAGGTGTTCTAGAGAAGAGATCTGGAGTATGAAGTTAAGTGGGCCTTAGGAAGCATCTCTAAAAACAAAGCTAGGGGAGGTGACAGAATTCCAGTTGAGCTATTTCAAATCCTAAAAGATGATGCTGTGAAAGTGCTGAACTCAGTATGCCAGCAAATTTGGAAAATTCAGCAATGGCCACAGGACTGAAAAAGGTCAGTTTTCATTCCAATCCCAAAGAAAGGCAATGCCAAAGAATGCTCAGACTACCATACAACTGCACTCATCTCACACTTTAGCAAAGTAATGCTCAAAATTCTCCAAGCCAGGCTTCAGCAGTATGTGAACTGAGAACTTCCAGATGTTCAAGCTGGATTTAGAAAAGGCAGAGGAACCAGAAATCAAATTGCCAACATCTGTTGGTTCATCAAAAAATCAAGAGAGTTCCAGAAAAACATCTATTTCTGCTTTATTGATATGCCAAGGCCTTTGACTGTGTGGATCACAACAAACTGTGGAAAATTCTGAAAGAAATGGGAATACCAGACCACCTGACCTATCTCCTGAGAAACCTGTATGCAGGTCAAGAAGCAACAGTTAGAACTGGACATGGAACAACAGACTGGTTCCAAATCAGAAAAGGAGTACATCAAGGCTGTATCTTGTCACCTTGTTTATTTAAATGCAGAGTACATTATGTGAAATGTTGGGCTGAATGAAGCACAAGCTTGAATCAAGATTGCTGTGAGAAATGTCAATAACCTCAGATATGCAGATGACACCACCCTTATAGCAGAAAGCAAAGAGGAACTGAAGAGCCTCTTGATGAAGATGAAAGAGAAGAGTGAAAAAACTGACTTAAAACTCAACATTCAGAAAATGTAGATCATGGCATCTGGTCCCATCACTTCATGGCAAATAGATAGGGAAACAATGGAAATGGTGACAGACTTTATTTTCTTGGGCTCCAAAATCACTGCAGATGGTGACTGCAGCCAGGAAATTAAAAGACGCTTGTTCCTTGGAAGAAAAGCTATGACCAACCTAGACAGCATATTAAAAAGCAGAGACAGTACTTTGCCAACATAGGTCCATCTAGTCAAAGCTATGGTTTTTCCAGTAGTCATGTATGGAAGTGAGAACTGGACCGTAAAGAAAGCTGAGCACCGAAGAATTGATGGTTTTGAACTGTGGTGTTGGAAAAGACTCTTTAGAGTCCTTTGGATAGCAAGAAGATCAAACCAGTCATTCCTACAGGAAATCAGTCCTGAATATTCATTGGAAGGACTGATGCTGAAGCTGAAGCTCCAATACTTTGTCCACCTGATGCAAAAAGCCAACTCATTGGAAAAGACCCTAATTCTGGGAAAGATTGAAGACAGGAGGAGAAGGGGACAACAGAGGTTGACATGGTTAGATGGCATCACTGACTTGATGGACATGAGTTTAAGCAAGCTCCAGGAGTTTGTGATGGACAGGGAATCATGGTGTGCTGCAGTCCATGGGGTCACAGAGTCGAACATGAGTGAGCAAATGAATTGAACTGAAGTGAACTGAGAGAAAATCTCAAAGAAAATGTCACATGTATCCCTTGAGGCAGAACCATGAACTTGCCCCAAGTCTGCATTATTGTTTCTTGGCTGCTCCTCCCTTGTCTTGCATCCTCTCCCTTCTCTGGTTAGCAACTATTTGAACCTGCCCTTTGGAACTCAGTAAAGCTCATGGAGGCAGAAGTCTATTCCCTACAAACAAGAAACAGAGAACACAGAAAGACTTCCACGTCCAGGAGTCCCACAGAGTCCTGTTTGGCTTCAGGAGCTATATCTAATCTGCTCTGCCTTGTGAGCTCTCCCTGCCAGAGAGAACTGAATTTAAGATGTGTGAGAAACTCTGGTCTAGTTTCTGCTAAGGCTGCTGTTTATGCTTTTGTTTAAACTTTTCCACCTTGTAACACTTGCAGGACACTTGGCCAATTGAAATTTGAGGCTATGTGCAGAGAAGCATGGTCTTACTCAAGCATCTTCACATATGCTGGCAGATTGGCTATCTTAAGTCTGATTTATCCTTTTTCTAGACATTCCTAAAAGCAGTCATAAAAGCATCACACATCAAATGATAAATCATTCCTACCATTTTACATGGTATGACCATGACACAGGGGTAAGCATCCCAAAACTCTCTACAGTCTGTCCCAGTGTTCCCATTACTGCAGAGCAGGGACCATCCCCTTCCTTTTCTAGCCTGCGACGTCTGTGTGCTCAGTGCCAAAAGTCAAATTCCCCCCACTTTTATGTTCTGCTTCTTATAGCATCCCACCTTCAAATTCTAAGAATAGATTTGGAAGATCATTTCATAATAATTCACCATAAGAAAGAACAACTTAACAACGTTGCTTATATAGCTTTAACCATACAAAGCAAAAGCTGGTAGAATTATAAGGGAAAATGAATAGAGTCACAGTCATAATGGGAGATGTTAACAGGCCTCTATTGGAGAAAAAGAAAAAAGTCCAGCCAGTATGGGGAGAAAAATTAAGAATGTAGAATAATTGAACAATATAATAATTTTGATTAAGTGGATATACTTAATATAAATCTTTTTACCCAAAATTAGCAAATACATATTCTTTTCAAAACCTGATCATTGGGAATGTAAATTGGTGCAGCCACTGTGGAAAACAGTACAGAGGTTGCTCAAAAAAACAAAAAATAGAGCTACCCTACAATCTAGCAATTCCACTCCTGGGCATGCATATATCTGGATAAAACTATAATTCAAAAAGTTAGGGGAAAAAAAAAAGGTAGGACTTCCTTTGTGGTTAAGAATCTATCTGCTAATGCAGAAGACACAGGTCCAATCCCTGATCTGGGAAGATGCCCCATGCTGTGGGGCAACAAAGCAAATGCATCACAACTATTGAGCCTAAGCTCTACAGCCTGTGAGCTGCAATGCATATCTAGAACTCCTGCTCTGCAACAAAAGAAGCCCATGAACCATAACTAGAGAGTTGTCCCTACTTGGCATAACTAGATAAAACCTGCATGTAGCAAGGAAGACCAAGCACAGTCATAAATAAATGTTTTAAAGAAATTAGAAAACACGGAAAGGTATATGCATCCCTATGTGCATAACAGTACTATTCACAATAACCAAAACAGGGAGACAACCTAAATGCTCATCAATAGATGAATGGGTAAAGAAGATGTGAGATATATATATTATATATGTATATATATATATATATATATATATATTCATACATTCACACAATGGAATACTATTCAGGCATTAAAAGGATGAAATATTGTCATTTGCAGCAACATAGATGGACCTAGAGATTATTATACTAAGTGAAGTAAGTCAGAAAAAGACAAATATGATATGATATGACTTATATGTGGAACCTAAAATAGGGCATGAATTTATCTAAAAACAGAAACAAACTCACAAACACAGAGAATAGACTTCTGGCCAAGGAGGAGGGGGTGGGGAGATGAAATGGAAGCCTGAGATTAGCAGATGCACAATATTATATAAAGAATGGATAAACAACAAGGTCCTACTGTGTAGCACAGTGAACTATATTCAGTATTCTGTGATAAGCCATAGTGGAAAAGAAAATGAAAAGATTCATATATATATATACACACACACATATACTTATAACTTTGCTGTATAACAAAAATTAACACAACATTGTAAATCAACTGTACTTCAGTTAAAAAAAAACTGATCACTGAAGAGACCAATAAAATAGACAAATTCTTGACAAGAAGGATAAGGGGAAAAAAGAGCAGGTCCAATATAAGTAACATTGGATGAGGAAGATGGAAGGAATCTAATCACAAATACGATAGAAATGATGTTTAATTCATAAGGAATTATAAAAAATTTATGTCAAAAATCTAAAATTTAGATATAAATGGGCAATTCTCTAGAAAAAATAAAAATTACCAAACTTGGCTGAAGAAGAAAAAAATTTTTTTATTTTATTTTATTTTTAAACTTTACAATATTGTATTAGTTTTGCTAAATATGAAGAAGAAAATTAAAAACCTGAATGGCATCCAACAATTTCACTTCTGGTATAGACCCAAAGGAGATGAAAACAGAATATGGAAGAGATATCTATACCCTCATGTCACTGCTGCAGTATTCACAACAGCAAAGATAATGAAGCAGCTTAAGTGTCTGTCAATGGGTGAATGGATGAAGGAAACGTGACACATATATACAAAGCAATGTTACTGCCATGAGAAAGAAGAAAATCCTGCCATTTGTGACACATTTGTGAATTACCTAGCTCAAAATGTCAGTAGTGCCAAGAAACCCTGGTTTAAGCTGGTTAAAAGTGAAAGAAAGTGAAGTTGCTCAGTCGTGTCTGACTCTTTGCAACTCCATGGGCTGTAGCCTACCAGGCTCCTCTGACCATGGGATTTTTCCAGGCAAGAGTACTGGAGTGGGTTGCCATTTCCTTCTTCAGGGGATCTTCCCCACCCAGGGTTTGAACCCAAGTCTCCCACCCAGGGATTGAACCCAGGTCTCCCTCATTGCAGGCAGACACTTTACTGTCTAAGCCAGGGAAGCCCAATATAAGCTAGTTAAAGAGTTGTTTAAATCTCTATATGCTTTTCAATATTTTGTCTAATCCTTCAATCAATTATAGAAAAAATTGTTAAAACCTACACCTGTAATTGTGGATTTGTCTATTTCTCCATTTTTTCTATCAGCTTTTGCTCCAAGTATTTGATGTTTTGTTACTGGATGCAAACACATTTTAGATTGTTCTGCTTTCTTAATGAATTGGCTCTTTTATTGTTATGAAATAAACTTATTAGGTAATACCTTTACATTCAATAGGAATAATGCAAAAAAAAAAACTGTATGAACACGTAAGTATTTGATGACTGTGCTATGAAAAAATTAAAGCAGAGTATGATTATACAATGGAAGTGACAAATAGATTCAAGGGATTAGATCTGATAGACAGAGTGCCTGAAGAACTATGGATGGAGGTTTGTGACATTGTACAGGAGGCAGTGATCAAGACCATCCCCAAGAAAAAGAATTGGAAACAGGCAAAATGGTTGTCTGAGGAGGCCTTACAAATAGCTGAGAAAAGAAGAGAAGCTAAAGGCAAAGGCAAAAAGGAAAGATATACCCATTTGAATGCAGAGTTCCAAAGAACAGCAAGGAGAGATAAGAAAGCCTTCTTCAGCGATCAATGCAAAGAAATAGAGGAAAATAATAGAATGGGAAAGACTAGAGATCTCTTCAAGAAAATTAGAGATACCAAGAGAACATTTCATGCAAAGAGGGGCACAATAAAGGACAGAAATGGTATGGACCTACTAGAAGCAGAAGATATTAAGAAGAGGTGGCAAGAATACACAGAAGCACTATACAAAAAAGATGTTCATGACTCAGATAACCACGATGGTGTCATCGTTCACCTAGAGCCAGACATCCTGGAGTGCGAAGTCAAGTGGGCCTTAGGAAGCATCTCTATGAACAAAGCTAGTGGAGGGGATGGAATTCCAGCTGAGCTATTTCAAATCCTACAAGATGATGCTATTAAAATGCTGCACTCAAATGTCAGCAAATCTGGAAAACTCAGCAGCGGCCACAGGACTGAAAAAGGTCAGTTTTCATTCCAAACCCAAAGAAAGGCAATGCCAGAGAATGTTCAAACTACCGCACAACTGCACTCATCTCACATGCTAGCAAAGTAATGCTCAAAATTCTCCAAGCCAGGCTTCAACAGTATGTGAACCGAGAACTTCCAGATGTTCAAGTTGGATTGAGAAAAGGCAGAGGAGCCAGAGATCAAATTGCCAACATCCACTGGACCACCAAAAAAGCAAAAGAGTTCCAGAAAAACATCTACTTCTGCTTTATTGAATACGCCAAGGGCTTTGACTGTGTGATCACAACAAACTGTAGAAAATTCTGAAAGAAATGGGAATACCAGACCACCTGACCTGCCCCCTGAGAAACCTGTATGCAGGTCAAGGCAACAGTTAGAACTGAATATGGAACAACAGACTGGTTCCAAATTGGGAAAGGAGTACATCAAAGCTGTATATAGTCACCCTGCTTATTTAACTTACATGCAGAGTACATCATGTGAAATGCTGGGCTGGATGAATCACGAGCTTGAATCAAGATTGCCAGGAGAAATATCAATAAGCTCAGATACGCAGATGACACCACCTCATGGCAGAAAGTGAAGAAGAAATAAAGAGCCTCTTGATGAAAGTGAAAGAGGAGAGTGAAAGAGTGGGATTAAAACTCAACATTCAGAAAACTAAGATCATAGCATACAGTCCCATCAGTTCATGGCAAACAGATGGGGAAACAATGGAAACAGTGACCAACTTTATTTTGGGAGGCTCCAAAATCACTGCAGATGGTGACTGTAGCCATGAAATTAAAAGATGCTTGCTCCTTGAAAGAAAAGTTATGACCCACCTAGACAGCATATTAAAAAGCAGAGACATTACTTTGCCAACAAAGTTCCATCTAATCAAAGCTATGGTTTTTCCAGTAGTCATGTATGGATGTGAGAGCTGGAGTATAAAGAAGGCTGAGTGCTGAAGAATTGATGCTTTTGAACTGTGGTGTTGGAGAAGACTCTTGAGAGTCCCTTGGACTGCAAGGAGATCCAACCCGTCCATGCTAAAGGAAATCAGTCCTGAATATTCATTGGAAGAACTGATGCTGAAGCTGAAACTCCAGTACTTTGGCCACCTGATGCAAAGAACTGACTAATTGAAAAAGACCTTGATGTTGGGAAAAATAGAAGGCAAGAGGAGAAGGGGACTACAAAGGATGAGATTGTTAGATGGCATCACCGACTTTATTCACATGAGTTTGAGTAAGCTCCGTGAGTTGTTGATGGACAGGAAAGCCTGGCGTGCTGCAGTCCATGGGGTCGCAAAGAGTCAGACATGACTGAGCAACTGAACCGAACTGAAGGGCTAGAGCTATATGGTAGGAGGGAATTGTTTAAAGGGATAGTCAGGAAAGGGAATGTCTGGGCAACTACAACCTGATCTGTTTATAGTCTGTTGTTTTGTGCAAATATCATGTTTTCCTAATTTGTGTGGTTTACAAAGTCTTCATGTATTATAAATATAGGCCACTCCCTTATTCCTCTTATTTAAACTTGTTCTGGCTATGTTGTTCCCTTACTTTACAATATGAATTTTAGGATTAGTTTGTCAAATTCAGTGCTGGTGGTTGTTTAGTTGCTATATCGTGTCCAACTCTTGCAACCCCATGGACTGTAGCTTGCCAGGCTCTTCTGTCCATGGGATTCTCCAGGCAAGAATACTGGAGTGGGTTGCCATTTCCTTCTCCAGGGAATCTTTCCAACCCAGGTCTCCTGCATTGCAGGCAGATTCTTTACTGACTAAGCTACGAGGGAACCCCAAATTCAGTGACTAAATCTAATAATTTAAAGGAGGCAAGACTTCCATTCACATTTTTTTCTATAGATGAGGAATTCCACAGACATAGATTTTTATTTTCCTAAACTTCTATGCAAGCAAGAAGAAAGTAGAAATGCTCTTTTTCTGCTTTAATTTAAAAAAAAACCCAACAACTATCTTTTATAACCAAGGATGTATATTTAAACATTATTACCAAGGTGAATAAATTATAAAGAAAGATAAAAGATCAAAATCATATTTTTAGGAGTTAAAAATTATTTTCACAGGCCATGGTGATAGTTTCTGAAATTCAGGTATATTTCAAGATTTTGGGGGATACGGTTGCTTTACAATGTTGTGTTAGTTTCTGCTATAAAAGGAAGTGAATCAGCTATATGTACACCTGTATCTCCTCTCTTTGGACATGCCTCCCACCTTCCCATCCCACCCATCTAGGTCATCACAGAGCACTGAAACAGAGCAGGATCCCTATGGTCCTTGCCCCCCACCCCATGTCCTCATCCTGCCTTTTGTCTGTGGAAAACCTTTAGCCAAAGAAGAAGTTTAATCAGAGAAGTGATAAAATGCATAAACAAGGAAAATAGTCATAAAAGGTCAAATAATAATAATGTAATTATTAAGCATAGGCAAGGACCTTTAGCTCCTTCTCAAAGGCTATTAGATAATATTCTGAGCCATATCCTGCGAGCTGTCTTATATATACTGAAATCACCACCATGTGGAAGAAGTTAATTAACTACATGTTGATGAGACAGTAGCCACGATATAAGCTGCCACAGTTCAGAGAATTGGCCTCAAGAAAGGGAAACAAACCAGTCATGGAACTGAACATTCAGTTCAGTACAGTACAGTCGATTAGTCACGTCCGACTATTTGCGATCCCATGAACCACAGGACGCCAGGCCTCCCTGTCCATCACCAACTGCTGGAGTCTACCCAAACTCATGTCCATTGAGTCGGTGATGCCATCTAACCATCTCATCCTCTGTCATCCCTTTCTCCTCCTGCCTTCAATCTTTCCCAGCATCAGTGTCTTTTCAAATGAGTCAGCTCTTCACATCAGATGGCCCAAATACTGGAGTTTCAGCTTCAACATCAGTCCTTCTAATGAACACCCAAGACTGATTTCCTTTAGGATGGACCGGGTGGATCTCCTTGCAGTCTAAGGGACTCTGAAGAGTCTTCTCCAACACCACAGCTCAAAAGCATCAATTCTTCTGTGCTCAACTTTCTTTATAGTCCAACTCTCACATCCATACATGACTACTGGAAAAACCATAGCCTTGACTAGACAGACCATTGTTGACAAAGTAATGTCACTGCTTTTCAATATGCTGTCTTCTGCTGCTGCTGCTGCTAAGTCACTTCAGTCGTGTCCGACTCTGTGTAACCCCATAGATGGCAGCCCACCAGGCTCGCCCATCCCTGGGATTCTCCAGGCAAGAATACTGGAGTGGGTTCCCATTTCCTTCTCCAATGCATGAAAGTGAAAAGTGAAAGTGAAGTCACTCAGTCACGTCTGACTCCTAGCAACCCCATGGACTGCAGCCTACCAGGCTCCTCCACCCATGGGATTCTCCAGGCAAGAGTACTGGAGTGGGATGCCATTGCCTTCTCCCAATATGCTGTCTAGGTTGGTCACAACTTTTCTTCCAAGGAGTAAGCATCTTTTAATTTCATGGCTGAAATCACCATCTGCAGTAATTTTGGAGCCCAGAAAAATAAAGTCAGCCACTGTTTCCACTGTTTCCCCATCTATTTGCCATGAAGTGATGGGACCGGATGCCACGATCTTAGTTTTCTGAATGTTGAGCTTTAAGCCAACTTTTTCACTCTCCTCTTTCACTTTCATCAAGAGGCTCTTTATTTCTTCTTCACTTTCTGCCCTGAGGTGGTGTCATCTGCATATCTGAGGTTATTGATATTTCTCTCAAGCTTGTGCTTCCTCCAGCCCAGTGTTTTCATGACATACTCTGCATATAAGTTAAATAAGCAGGGTGACAATATAGAGCCTTGATGTACTCCTTTTCCTATTTGGAACCAGTCTGTTGTTCCATGTCCAGTTCTATTTGTTGCTTCCTGACCTACATACAGGTTTCTCAAGAGGCAGGTCAGGTGGCCTGGTATTCCCATCTCTTTCAGAATTTTCCACAGCTTATTGTGATCCACACAGTCAAAGGCTTTGGCTAACCCTAACTGAACATTAACTGTACCTAAAATAACCAAGATGACACTGGTCAGATCACTGATGATCAGTTTCAAGAGGACTGTCAGAGCTGACTATGCTGTTTCTAGATGTAGCCCCCTCTCTCTGTAGCCCCCTCCCTGAGTGTGTGTGTCCCAGGACGTGTTCATCACCCCTGCTCAAAAAGCAGTCACTCCTTTGATCATTATGTAGTGTCCTTCTTTGTCTCTTTTCATGGCCTTTATTTTAAAGTCTATTTTCTCTGATATGAGTATTGCTACTCCTGCTTTCTTTTGGTCTCCATTTGTGTGAAATATCTTTTTCCAGCCCTTCACTTTCAGTCTGTATGTGTCCCTAGGTTTGAGGTGGGTCTCTTGTAGACAGCATTTATAGGGGTCTTGTTTTTGTATCCATTCAGCCAGTCTTTTGGTTGGGGCATTCAACCCATTTACATTTAAGGTAATTATTGATAAGTATGATCCCATTGCCTTTACTTTGTCTTTTTTTGGGGTTCAGGTTTATAAACCTTTTCTGTGTTTCCTGTCTAGAGATTCTCCTTTAGCATTTGTTGAAGATATGGTTTGGTGGTGCTGAATTCTCTGAGCTTTTACTTGTCTGTGAAGCTTTTGATGTCTCCTTCATATTTGAATGAAATCTTTGCTGGGTACAGTAATCTGGGTTGTAGGTTTTTCTCTTTCATCACTTTAAGTATGTCCTGCCATTCCCTTCTGGCTTGAAGAGTTTCTATTGAAAGATCAGCTGTTATCCTTATGGGGATCCCCTTGTGAGTTATTTGTTGTTTTTCCCTTGCTTCTTTTAATATTTGTTCTTTGTGTTTGATCTTCATTAATTTGATTAATATGTGTCTTGGGACGTTTTGCCTTGGGTTTATCCTGTTTGGGACTCTCTGGGTTTCTTGGACTTGGGTGGCTATTTCCTTCCCCATTTTAGGGAAGTTTTCAATGATTATCTCCTCAAGTATTTTCTCATGGCCTTTCTTTTTGTCTTCTTCTTCTTTGACTCTTATGATTCGAATGTTGGGGTGTTTAATATTGTCCCAGAGGTCTCTGAGGTTGTCATTTCTTTTAATTCTTTTTTATTTTTTTCCTCTCTGCTTCATTTATTTCCACCATTATATCTTCCACCTCACTTATCCTATCTTCTGCCTCAGTTATAGACAACAGACAACAGAACTACAAAGGATCATAAGAGATTACTATCAGCAACTATATGCCAATAAAATGGACACCTTGGAATAAATGGACAAATTCTTAGGAAAGTATAACTTTCCAAAACTGAACCAGGAAGAAATAGAAAATCTTCACAGACCCATCACAAGCACAGAAATCAAAATTGTAATCAGAAATCTTCCAACAAACAAAAGCCCAGGACCAGATGGCTTCACAGCTGAATTCTACCAAAACTTTAGAGAAGAGCTAACATGTATCCTACTCAAACTCTTCCAGAAAATTGCAGAGGAAGGTAAACTTCCAAACTCATTCTATGAGGCCACCATCACCCTAATACCAAAACCTGACAAAGATGTCACACAAAAAAAGAAAACTACAGGCCAATATCACTGATGAACATAGATACAAAAAGTCTTTAACATAATTCTAGCAAACAGAATCCAACAACATTTTTAAAACATCATACATCATGACCAAATGGGTTTTATCCCAGGGATGCAAGGATTCTTCAAAATTTGCAAATCAATCAATGTGATACACCACATTAACAAATTGAAAGTAAAAATCATATGATTATATCAACAGATGCAGAGAAAGCCTTTGACAAAATTCAACATTCATTTATGATAAAAAAAAAAAAACTTCCAGAAAGCAGGCATAGAAGGAACATGCCTCAACATAATAAAAGCCATATATGATAAACCCACAGCAAACACTATTTTCAATGGTGAAAAACTGAAAGCAGTTCCCCAAAAGTCAGAAGCAAGCCAAGGATGCCCACTCTCACCACTACTATTCAACATAGTTTTGGAAGTTTTAGCCACAGCAATCAGAGAAAAAAAAAAATAAAAGGAATCCAGATTGGAAAAGAAGTAAAACTCTCACTGTTTGCAGATGACATGATCCTCTACATAGAAAACCCTAAAGACTCCACCAGAAAATTACTAGAGCTAATCAATGAATATAGTAAAGTTGCAGGGTATAAAATTAACACACAGAAATCCCTTGCATTCCTATACACTAACAATGAGAAAACAGAAAGAGAAATTAAGGAAACAATTACATTCACCATTGCAATGAAAAGAATAAAATAAAGAAACAAAAGACCTATATATAAAAACTATAAAACACTGATGAAAGAAATCAAAGATGACACAAATAGATGGAGAAATATATCATGTTCATGGATCAGAAGAATCAATATAGTGAAAATGAGTTTATTACCCAAAGCAATCTACAGATTCAATGCAATCCCTATCAAAGTACCAACGGTATTTTTCAGAGAACTAGAACAAATAATTTCACAATTTGTATGGAAATACAAAAATCCTTGAATAGCAAAAGTAATCTTGAGAAAGAAGAATGGAACTGGAGGAATCAACCTGCCTGACTTCAGGTTCTACTACAAAGCCACAGTTATCAAGACAGTATGGCACAAAGACAGAAATATAGATCAATGGAACAAAATAGAAAGCCCAGAGATAAATCCACACACCTATGGACACCTTTTTCCATGATCCAGAAGATGTTGGCAATTTGATCTCTGGTTCCTCTGCCTTTTCTAAAACCAGCTTGAACATCTGGAAGTTCACGGCTCACATATTGCTGAAGCCTAGCTTGGAGAATTTTAAGCATTACTTTACTAGCATGTGAGATGAGTGCAATTGTGAGGTAGTTTGACCATTCTTGGCATTGCCTTTCTTTGGGATTGGAATGAAAATTGACCTTTTTCAGTCCTGTGGCCACTGCTGAGTTTTCCAAATTTGCTGGCATACTGAGTGCAGCACTTTCACAGCATCATCTTTCAGGATTTGGAATAGCTCAACTGGAATTCCATCACCTCCACTAGCTTTGTTCGTAGTGATGCTTTCTAAGACCCACCTGACTTCACATTCCAGGATGTCTGGCTCTAGGTCAGTGATCACACCATCGTGATTATCTGGGTCATGAAGATCTTTTTTGTACAGTTCTTCTGTGTATTCTTGCCATCCCTTCTTAATATCTTCTGCTTCTGTTAGGTCCATACCATTTCTGTCCTTTATCGAGCCCATCCTTGCATGAAATGTTCCTCTGGTATCTCTGATTTTCTTGAAGAGATCCCTAGTCTTTCCCATTCTGTTGTTTTCCTCTATTTCTTTGCACTGATCACTGAAGAAGGCTTTCTTATCTCTTCTTGCTATTCTTTGGAACTCTGCATTCAGATGTTTATATCTTTCCTTTTCTCCTTTGCTTTTCACTTCTCTTCTTTTCACAGCTATTTGTAAGGCCTCCCCAGACAGCCATTTTGCCTTTTTGCATTTCTTTTCCATGGGAATGGTCTTGATCCCTGTCTCGTGTACAATGTCATGAATCTCATTCCATAGTTCATCAGGCACTCTGTCTATCAGATCTAGGCCCTTAAATCTATTTCTCACTTCCACTGTATAATCATAAGGGATTTGATTTAGGTCATACCTGAATGGTCTAGTGGTTTTCCCTACTTTCTTCAATTTCAGTCTGAATTTGGCAATAAGGAGTTCATGGTCTGAGCCACAGTCAGCTCCTGGTCTTGTTTTTGCTGACTGTATAGAGCTTCTCCATCTTTGGCTGCAAAGAATATAATCAATCTGATTTCAGTGTTGACCATCTGGTGATGTCCATGTGTAGAGTCTTCTCTTGTGTTGTTGGAAGAGGGTGTTTGCTATAACCAGTGCATTTTCTTGGTAAAACTCTATTAGTCTTTGCCCTGCTTCATTTTGTATTCCAAGGCCAAATTTGCCTGTTACTCCAGGTGTTTCTTGACTTCCTACTTTTGTATTCCAGTCCTCTACAATGAAAAGGACATCTTTTTTGGGTGTTAGTTCTCAAAGGTCTTGTAGGTCTTCATAGAACCGTTCAACTTCAGCTTCTTCAGCATTACGGTTGGGGCATAGACTTGGATTACTGTGATATTGAATGGTTTGCCTTGGAAATGAACTGGATCATGGAAAAAGCAAGAGAGTTCCAGAAAAACATCTATTTCTGCTTTACTGACTATGCCAATGCCTTTGACTGTGTGGATAACAATAAACTGTGGAAAATCTGAAAGAGATGGGAATACCAGAACACCTGATCTGCCTCTTGAGAAATTTGTATGCAGGTCAGGAAGCAACAGTTAGAACTGGACATGGAACAACAGACTGGTTCCAAATAGGAAAAGGAGTTCGTCAAGGCTGTATATTGTCACCCTGTTTATTTAACTTATATGCAGAGTACATCATGAGAAATGCTGGACTGGGAGAAACACAAGCTGGAATCAAGATTGCCGGGAGAAATACCAATAACCTCAGATATGCAGATGACACTGCCTTTATGGCAGAAAGTGAAGAGGAACTAAAAAGCCTCTTGATAAAAGTGAAAGTGGAGAGTGAAAAAGTTGGCTTAAAGCTTAACATTCAGAAAACGAAGATCATGGCATCCGGTCCCATCACTTCATGGGAAATGGATGGGGAAACAGTGGAAACGGTATCAGACTTTATTTTTCTGGGCTCCAAAATCACTACAGATGGTGACTGCAGCCATGAAATTAAAAGATGCTTACTCCTTGGAAGGAAAGTTATGACGAACCTAGATAGCATATTCAAAAGCAGAGACATTACTTTGCCAACAAAGCTTCGTCTAGTCCAGACTATGGTTTTTCCTGTGGTCATGTATGGATGTAAGAGTTGGACTGTGAAGAAGGCTGAGCACCGAAGAATTGATGCTTTTGAACTGTGGTGTTGGAGAAGACTCTTGAGAGTCCCTTGGACTGCAAGGAGATCCAACCAGTCCATTCTGAAGATCAGCCCTAGGATTTCTGTGGAAGGAATGATGCTAAAGCTGAAACTCCAGTACTTTGGCCACTTCATGCAAAGAGTTGACTCATTGGAAAAAACCGTTTTGCTGGGAGGGATTGTGGGCAGCAGGAGAAGGGGACGACAGAGGATGAGACAGCTGGATGGCATCACTGACTCGATGGACGTGGGTCTGAGTGAACTCTGGGAGTTGGTGATGGACAGGGAGGCCTGGTATGCTGCGATTCATGGGGTCGCAAAGAGTTGGACACAACTGAGTGACTGATCTGATCTGATCTGATCTGATGGACACCTTATGTTTGACAAAGGAGGCAAGAATATACAAAGAAAAGACAATCTCTTTAATAAGTCGTGCTGGGAAACCTGGTCAACCACTTGTAAAAGAATGAAACTAGAACACTTTCTAACACCATACACAAAAATAAACTTAAAATGGATTAAAGATCTAAATGTAAGACCAGAAACTATAAAACTCCTAGAGGAAAACATAGGCAAAACACTCTCTGACATAAATCACAGCAGAATCCTCTATGACCCACCTCCCAGAGTAATGGAAATAAAAGCAAAAATAAACAAATGGGACCTATTTAAACTTAAAAGCTTTTGCACAACAAAGGAAACTATGCTGCTGCTGCTAAGTCGCTTCAGTCGTGTCCGACTCTGTGTGACCCCATAGATGGCAGCCCACCAGGCTCCCCAGTCCCTGGGATTCTCCAGGCAAGAACACTGGAGTAGGTTGCCATTTCCTTCTCCAATGCATGAAAGTGAAAAGTGAAAGCGAAGTCGCTCAGTCTTGTCCGACTCTTAGCAACCCCATGGACTGCAGCCCACCAGGCTCCTCTGTCCATGGAATTTTCCAGGCAAGAATACTGGAGTGGGGTGCCATTGCCTTCTCTGAAAGGAAACCATAAGCAAGGTGTAAAGACAGCCTTCAGAATGGGAGAAAATAATAGCAAATGAAGCAACTGACAAAGAATTCATCTCAAAAATAAACAAGCTGTGGTACATATACACAATGGAGTATTACTCAGGCATTAAAAAGAATACATTTGAATCAGTTCTAATGAGGTGGATGAAACTGGAGCCTATTATACAGAATGAAGTAAGCCAGAAAGAAAAACACCAATACAGTATACTAACGCATATATATGGAATTTAGAAAGATGGTAACAATAACCCTGTATACGAGACAGCAAAAGAGACACTGATGGACTCTTTTGGACTCTGTGGGAGAGGGAGAGGGTGGGATGATTTGGGAGAATGGCATTGAAATATGTATAATATCATATATGAAATGAGTTGCCAGTCCAGGTTGGATGCACAATACTGGATGCTTGGGGCTGGTGCACTGGGACGACCCAGAGGGATGGTATGGGGAGGGAGGAGGAAGGAGGGTTCAGGATGGGGAACACATGTATACCTGTGGCAGATTCATTTTTATATATGGCAAAACCAATACAATATTGTAAAGGTAAAATAAAATTTTAAAAAAATAAATTAACAAGTGATTCCTGCAGCTCAATTCCAAAAAAAATAAGCAACCAAAAAATGAGCCAAAGAACTAAACAGACATTTCTCCAAAGAAGATATACAGATGGCTAACAAACACATGAAAAGATGCTCAACATCACTCATTATCAGAGAAATGCAAATCAAAACCACAATGAGGTACCATTTCACGCCAGTCAGAATGGCTGCTATCCATAAGTCTACAAGCAATAAATGCTGGAGACAGTGCGGAGAAAGAGGAACCCTCTTACACTGTTGGTGGGAATGCAAACTAGTAGAGCCACTATGGAGAACAGTGTGGAGATTCCTTAAGAAACTGCAAATAGAACTGCCATATGACCCAGCAATCCCACTGCTGGGCATACACACTGAGGAAATTAGAATTGAAAAAGACATGTGTCCTCAGTGTTCATCGCAGCAGTGTTTACAATAGCCAGGACATGGAAGCAACCTAGATGTCCGTTGGCAGACGAGTGGATAAGAAAGCTGTGGTACACATACACAATGGAATATTACTCAGCTATTAAAAAGAATGCATTTGAATCAGTTCTAATGAGGTGGATGAAACTGGAGCCTATTATACAGAGCGAAGTAAGTCAGAAAGGAAAACACCAATACAGTATATTAATGTGTACATATAGAATTTAGAAAGATGGTAATGATGACCCTATATGCGAGACAGCAAAAGAGACACAGATGTAAAGAACAGACTTTTGGACTCTATGGGAGAAGGTGAGGGTGGAATGATTTGAGAGAATAGCATTGAAACATGTATATTACCATATGTGAAATATATTGCCAGTCCAGGTTTGATGCATGAGACAGGGTGCTCAGGGCTGGTGCACTGGGATGACCCTGAGGGATGGGATGGGGAGGGAGGTAAAAGGGAGGTTCAGGATGGGGAACACATGTACACCCATGGCTGATTCATGTGAATGTATGGCAAAAACCACCACAATATTGTAAAGTAATTAGCCTCCAATTAAAATAAATAAAAAGAAACGAAATAAAGAAGGCGCTCTAGTTTATTTAAAAAAAAAAAAACAAACAGAAAAAAAGCAGTCACTCCACATTACCCCCGCCCTCCAGCCCCGGATAACAGCTAATGGGCCATCTCTATAGATTTTCTATTTTTGGATATCTTACACAAATGAAACCATACAACATGTGTCCTTTTGTGTCTGCATTCTTTCACTTGTAGTGTTTTTGAGGATAATCCATGTTGTATCCATATTTGTTCTGAAGCAATAGGAAGTCAAACGGAGCCTAGTCTGGTCAATTTGGCTGGGTACAGCAACCCACTCCAGTATTTTTTCCTGGAGAATCTCTTGGACAGAGGAGCCTAGCAGGCTAGAGTCCATAGAGTCACAAAGAGTCAGACATAACTGAAGCCACTTAGCATGCCCACACACATGCACACATGCACATACTGTTGGAAAAGGTTTAAGTGTACCGCAAAGTAAATTAGATTAATTTTTCTATGTATCTCATGTTTTATATTTATGTGCTTGAATATTTAGATTCTATACACACACACACACACACACAATTAAAAAAAAAACCTCATACCAAATAAACACCACCATACATTTTTACCTATACTCAGAATGTAAGTATTGCTTCATTACTGCCAAGACTTTTATAATATTCTCTTTTGGGGGCATAGGAGTGTAACCAGGAAAGGCTAACTTGGACTCAGTAACAGGAGTTGGCTTAAAAGGATGTTATGCTGAAGATGTTATACTGAAACTGTGACATCCCCATAATGAATAATATGAGATACTATACCTGGAATTCAGATCTTAGGTGACTATAAGGCAAAGTATTTAAGTTAGGGTTTTGTGACCTCTCTCTGTAACATCCTTCCTTTCAATTGTCTACTTGCCTAGTTCTCCCATGAAAGTGAAATACCTAGTTTTTAAAATAAATTTACTTTAAAATATTTATGACTTAGTAAGTTTAGAAACTAATGAAGACATGCTTGTTTAATTCTATAAAATTATTTAACTTTTGATCAATAAGTAAAGAGGGATGTTAACAAAAGGATCCTTTGTTGTCCTTTCAAATCATACCGCATGGACCAGTGTGTTTCTAAAACTTTTTTGTGTCTAAGAATCACTGGGATATTTGTTTTAAAATATAAAATTCTGAACCCCTGAGATTCTGATTAAATCTGTGTGACGAGAAGAAATCTCCATTTTTGATTACTGGTTGTCCTCAGACTTTAGTGTACATTATTAGACTCACTCTGAGGGCTTGTTAAATCTCAGATTTCTGGACCTCAGTACTAGAGTTTAGGATTCATAGGTCTGGAGTGAGGCCTGAGAATTTATCTGACAAGATCCCAGGTGATGCTGATGCTGCTGGTTGGGGACTATGTTTTGAGAACCTCTGTCAGGTGATTCTAATATAACCGTGACCACATTTGGAGCCATATTGATAAACTAATCACAGTTCTACAAATCAAGCTAAGCTTGTATGGCTGCCTGTGATAAAAGAGCTTGGCTTTCACAGTGGTGGAATAAAATGAAGCTTTGTCCTTAGCTGTGGAAGCATCAATAATTTTCACAAACAATTTAAATAGGATACTATTTTAATCTAAAATATCAGTTAAGGACATAATATCAATGCATAAAAGACAACATTTTCTTTTGACTTTCAGGTATACATATCAAAATTTGTAAATTATTGTTGTTGTTTAGTCGCTAAGTTGTGTCCATCTCTTTGCAACCCCATGGACTATAGTCCAGCAGGATCCTCTGTCCACTCAATTTCCCAGACAAGAATACTGGAGTGGGCTGCCATTTCCTTCTCCAGGGTATCTTCCCAACCCAGGAATTGAACCTGTGTCTCCTGCATTGGCAGGTGGATTTTTTACCACTGAGCCATCAGGGAAGCCCAAATTATTGTTACAGACTTCATTTAAAATAATTTATTAAAAAAAAAAAAAAAAACCTGACACACTTAAGAAAATCATCATTTAATGGGTTGGGGTTTTGACAGAAAACTGATTCATGGGTACAGCCTACTGGATGATTCTGAGATTGCAAAGGAAAAAAAATTGTCATGGGAGTTTTAATGCTTAATATGCTTCCCTGTTGATTCAGATGGTAAAGAATCTGCCTGCAATGCGGGAGACCTGGGTTCAGTCCCTGGGTTGGGAAGATCCCCTGGAGAAAGGCATGGCAATCCACTCCAGTATTCTTGCCTGGAGAATCCCCACGGATAGAGGAGCCTGGCAGGCTATAATCCATGGTGTCGCAAAGGGTTCGACATGACTGAGCGACTAAGCATAGTACGGCATGTTTCTTTTATTTGTTAATTTCTCCATGTTTCTTTATAAGCATGGTATAATGGACACATGATAAACTTTGTAGGTTCAAGATCTTTCTTTGCTTTGTGACTTTTCTTGCTATACAACCTTGGGCAAGTTACTCAAGCTTCAGATTACTATACTGGTATAATGGATACTACCCAGCAACTATTATGAGAATTTGGGAATAAAACACTTAAGTTTCCAGCATAATATTGAACTTATAAAGAATCTATGTCCTTTATACAAACACACCAATAAATGTAGGGAAAAAAAAAAAAAAAAAACTCATTTTCTGACCTTTTTTCTGTACAAGTTCCCCAAACTTAATTCTGCTCTGAAGCGACATTTACTGGCCTATGTGAGGACTCCATGTTGGTGTTTCTCTGCATTTTAACTCCTGATATTCTGTAGAATATCAGTTGTGATTGCCAGGGGGGCACTGTGGCTCAAGTTAAGTGTCCTATCTAGTGTTGCAAACTACAGTGATTTATGAGGCTCTTGTTGCAGTAACAGTAACTTCTATAGTTCTATGCGTTAATGAATTAGGGACAACTGGGCAGTGGAAAAGTCTCATCGTCTTTTGCTGTATTAAAACTTAAGGATTAAGTGAAGCATCTCAGCTAAACACTTCCCTGTAAAAAACTTGTTTAAGTAGAAACCATACTCAGTGCCTTCGGTCAATCAATTCCCACTGTTCACTTTGGGAAACACATTTATAAACTGGTCTTTACCTAAGATAAACAAAGGAAAATGAGATGACATTAATGTCAAGGCCAAATTGTGGTGTTTCTGGACATGCTTAGGAATTCACATCATGAGATTCTCAAATCTCCTTGTGATTCATGGAGTTCTCCTGGTGGTATCAAGTGGGCTTGGAAATGGGTGTTTTCAGCCCCCTCTTCCTGGTCAAGCGACCCAGAGCTGCAATTCAGTGATCTCCTGCTGGGCCCGGGAATCTGCATTAAAGCAAGTACTTCAGGAGATTTTGATGAAAGGCTTCCATTTTTAACGCAGTGTGAAAAAAAATCTTGCGTTAGGAGCACTGCCCTGAGATCCAACAGGAATTAGTTGTTTTGCTCCCATTTGCTGTAATTATTAATAGAATTGAGCAGTACTGTACATTCAGCGAGAACTCATTGGTTAAGCAGAATATCAGTTATGATTGCCAGGGGGCACTGTGGTTCAAGTTAAGTGTCCTTTCTAGTGTTGCGAACTCCAGCAATTTATGAGCTCTTGCTGCAGTAAAAGACGACTATTGAAAGGTACACTCTTTCTTTCTCCTTATCTACTGCCTCAGCGTTACAGAGCAAGATTGTTTAAGCCAGCTTGGGGTCCAGCACAGAATGTTGCACAAAGAAAGCATTCAATAAATACATGTTGAATGGAATCCTTGTTGTGCTATACTACCAGTTATATCAGTTGGTTACTATAATTGGAGTTTAATTGGGAAATACATTTATTTAGCTTTGCATTCATGACCAAGAAGTTATTCTAAGCCTTGGGTTCTCATCCCATGTAGCTCTAATTCCAGGTAATAGAGGACTGGGCATTTTGGAAAGCTGTGCCCTGCTATGTATTTTCAGAATACAGCTTTGGCTCTGTATCATTCACTTATGGCAGCTTATCAAAAAAATCACATTCTATCTACATTCTTAAGACTAGATTTTGGGTGAGGTTCCTGTGAAGAGGAAATTAATTAGGACTCAATGTTTTGAGTAATTGTATGGAGATTAGACAGATTTTGATTAATGGACAAGTGTTAGAGAATAGCTTTGGTAGAATTTCTTTTTACCTTGTTATTGTTTAGTCACTAAGTCATGTCTGATGCTTTAGCAACCCCATGGACTGCAGCCCGCCAGGCTCCTCTGTCCATGGGATTTCCCTGCAAGAATATTGGAGTGGGTTGCCATTTCCTTCCCCAAGGGATTTTCCCAATCCAGGGATTGAATCCATGTCTCCTGCATTGGCAGGTGGGTTCTTTACCACTTAGCCATGAGGCAAGAGCTCTTTTTTCTTGGGCAATACTTATTAGTGCTCCTAAAGTAATGTGGACTGACTTAACACAAGTTGCATGATAATTATCCATTATGCCTTATCAGTAAATATGTATTGCTTCACTCTTCATGGCTCTGTAAAATCTGTAGGTCATGGATGACAGTGCCTTGTCTTCCAGAGTCACAGTAATACAGAATTATTAACTTTTATTTTTCTTTCCCAAGTCAAGAATCTGTAAGAGTGAAGCCACTCTGATAAACTCCGACTTGGGCTTCCCAAGAACCCATTTGGAAAAATACTAACCTACAAAAATTAAGAATGAATAAAGAAAGCAGTCTGGTGAAAAAAAGATGGTTTTAATCTATTTTAAAAAAGACTTTGATGAAGTCTTTCACCATATTCTATTTGCTATGATTTTTAAACCACATACACTTATTACCTACTTTATATTATTATTAATAAAGAAATATAATTACAGAGATATTATTTATACAGTGTTTGCTTTTAGGAGTAAATACTCAGAATTATGCAATCACAGAAGTAGAAATTTCTTTATTTTGAGCCTAATATGAGAACTAGGTATTATGCTATTCTAGGTTCTTCCTATGCCATCTAGTGGGAGATTCAAATGGTTTTATCTGAGTTTTGTGTAGATTACTTATCATCAATTTTTCCAGCTTTTCATTTGTAGCAAATCGACTACATTATACCTAGTAAATGGTGCATGTCAAAGTATAGGTTGAAAACAGATAAAACAAAGTGTAAGCCTTGCCTTATGTTACAAATAACTTTATGACCGGGTACGTTCACATTTCCAGCTTACATCACTAATGACACTAATGGGTGACTCTATGATTCAAATATAAGTCATTACTGCCATTTCAATCGTTGATTGATGGTATGATGAAACATCCTGATTTCTTCAGCCAAGAATATCCTAAGGACAGAATTCCTTGATTTAATAGACTATAACACCTTTTCACATGTTATTTCCTGTCCTTCCTCTCCTCTGCCTTTACCCCTTCTCTGAACAATGAAATCTGACTCATCTTTCAAAAGTTCTCTAATAAGCATGTCCTTCGTAAAAACTGCCTTGTGTCATAGTCTGCCTGCATACAACACACTGACACACACACACCCACAGGACTAATTGACCACTCCTTATTGCATCCAGAGTACCTTGTTCTCATGCTTCTACTACCTCTGCTACCTTTCTTGACAATAAGGACTGTGTCTTCTTCAACTTTGGATTGGACACCAAGAATGAATGAATGAATGAACAAAAGTCTTTATACAGTCAATACTACTGCACATTTCTCTCACTTCGCTAGTTATAGAACCACTCATATTTAATTCTCAGGGAATGGACTAGAACCAAAGAATTACATAGTGTGTATGAAAGGAAGAGACAAGGGCAAGAGTGGAAGAATAAGAAATGATGGATCAGCAGAAACAGACTTTCAAAGAATATTTAATGAGCTTCCCCTTTCTTTACCTTCTTCTTTCACCCTCAATCCCTTTTTTTCCTATGTCAGAGTTGGAGACTTTGCTTAGTTCCACTTATACATGCGTATGGTTGTTGTTGTTCAGTCACTCAGTCATGTCTAACTCTTTGCAACCTCATGGACTGAAGCATGCCAGGCTTCCCATTCCTTCACCATTTCCCTGAATTCGCCCAAACTCATGTCCACTGAGTCAGTGATGCCTTCCAACCATCTCATCCTCTGTTGTCCCCTTCTCCTCCTGCCTTCAATCTCTCCCAGCATCAAGGTCTTTTCCGGTGAGTTGGCTCTTCACATTAGGTGGCCAGTTAGGAGCTTCAGCTTCAGGATCAGTCCTTCCAATGAATATTCAGGATTGATTTCCTTTAGGATTGACTGGTTTGATCTCCTTGCTGTCCAAGGGGCTCTCAAGAGTCTTCTCCAACACCATAGTTCAAAAACATCAATTCTTCAACACTCAGCCTTCTTTATGGTCCAACTCTCACATCCATACATGACTACTGGAAAAACCATAGCTTTGACTATACAGACCTTTGTCAGCAAAGTAATCTCTGCTTTTTAATATGCTGTCAAGGTTTGTCATTGCTTTTCTTCCAAGGAGCAAGCTTCTTTTAATTTCATAGCTACAGTCACCATTTGTAGTGATTTTGGAGCCCAAGAAAAAGTCTGTCACTGTTTCCGTTGTTTTCCCACCTATACGTCATGAATTGATGGGACTGAATGCCATGATCTTTGTTTTTTGAATGTTTGAGTTTTAAGCCAGCTTTTTCACTCTCCTCTTTCACTTTCATCAAGAGGCTCTTTAGTTCCTTCACTTTCTGCCATAAGGGTGATGTCTTTTGCATATCTGAGGTTATTGATATTTCTCCAAGCAATCTTGATGCCAGCTTGTGCTTCATACAGCCCAGCATTTTGCATGATGTACTCTGCATATAAGTTTAAAAAAGGAGAGTGACAATATACATCCCTGACATACTCCTTTCCCAATTTTGAACCAGTCCATTGTTCCATGTGAGGTTCTGCCTGTTGCTTCTTGACCTACATACAGGTTTCCCAAGAGACTGGTACGGTAGTTTGGTATTCCCATCTCTTGAAGAATTTTCCACAGTTTGTTGCTACCCACACAGTCAAAGGCTTTAGCATAGTCCATGAAACAGAAGTAGATGTTTTTCTGGAATTCTCTTGCTTTGTCTATGATCCAATAGATGTTGGCAATTTGATCTCTGGCTCCTCTGCTTTTTGTAAATCCAGCCTGTACATCTTTAAGTTCTCAGTTCATGTACTGTAGAAGCCTGGCTTGGAAAATTTTAAGCATTACTTTGTTAGCATGTGAGATGAGTGCAATTGTACAGTAGCTTGAACATTCTTTGGCACTGCCTTTCTTTGGGATTGGAATGAAAACACCTTCTCCAGTCCTGGGGTCACTGCTGGGTTTTCCAAATTTGCTGGTATATTGACAGCAGCACTTTCACAGCAGCATCTTTTAGGATTTGAAATAGCTCAACTGGAATTCCATCACCTCCACTAGCTTTGTTCTTAGGGCTTCCTAAGGCCCACTTGACTTTGCATTCCAAAATGTCTGGCTCTAGGTGAGTGATCACACTATTGTGGTTATCTGGGTCATTAAGATCTTTTGTGTATATTTCTTCTGTGTATTCTTGCCACCTCTTCTTAATATCTTCTATTTCTGATAGGTCCATACCATTTATGTCCTTTATTGTACCCATCTTTGCATGAAATGTTCCCTTGGTATCTCTAATTTTCTTGAAGAGATATCTAGTCTTTCCCATTATATTGTTTTTCTCTATTTCTTTGCATTGTTTACTTAGGATTTATGGGTGGTTCAGTACAGTTCAGTCACAGAGATCAAATTGCCAACATCCGCTGGATCATCTACTTTTGAATATGCTATCTAGGTTGGTCATAACTTTCCTTCCAAGGAGAAAATGTCTTTTAATTTCATTGCTGCTGATGATCAATAAAGACTCAAGTGCTAATAGTGACAGGAAAAAAAACTACAGGACTCCTCCTAAAACATAATATGTATTCACATGCAAAGTTTGTTTTTTTAGGACCAGTTCCAGGTATCTGACCTTTCTAGGGGTTCTCTTTTACTGTCCCCTGGTAGATACAGGGGTCCTCCAATGACCATGTTCCAAATGAAATAGAGACCCTCTTGGGGCCTGACAGAGCAGCTTTGTCTCCAAGCCCTACAGCATTACTAGTCTAATCCTGTTAGAGAATCACTGTTCCATCTGCATCAGGTATCCTTGACTGGACTTCAAACACCCTAAGGTTAACGACCATATCTAATGCTTCCCTCTTGAGCTCGTAGAACAGTGAAGCAAATGTCTTAAAAGTAAAACCCAAATATATAATCTCTTTGATTAACTGAAAAATAAATGACCAACTATCATATATTTCCCCTCTTTCTTTCACATCTCTCTTTCGTTCATACTATCTCTCTTCCCTGTTTCCTGTCCCTCTTTCACAGAGCATTATTTTTCAAAGGTCCTAGTTACTCGGTTCTGTCAGAGGCACCATGGGAAGTTAAGCCCATTGCAAAAGGTAAATAGACAGAATCCTGCCCTGAGATACCGTGACTCTGAATAGACTCACATTTAGAAGACACAAGGAAAGGAAGCAATAAACATAAATCCTGCCAGAGCTGTTATGGTCATAAAGTGTGTTGTAATCATACTCCAAGTCAAGGTCAGCCCAGAACTAACAGAAACCTTATGATTAGCACCATCACCTTATTTCCCAACTGCAGACATGAAAGACACAATCCTTCTCTATCTGTCCTCCACCCTAATAAGAGTGAGAAAAGTAAGTCAAACCCATTTGAGGTTAAAATTGCCATTTGTCATGTTTACCAGCTTCATTTTATTAAGTTGTCAGTTATCCAGGCTGAAAAATGTGTAGGTCAAGTTTTCCTTTTAGTGTCATTATGTGAAATACATGCAGGGTCTTTAGAGTATGGTGAAGCCACAGGTGACAAATAACATGGTCAAGGGCCACAGCTGGATTGTTCAGGGCAGACTGAGCTGACTAGGAGAACTGTAAGCAGAGGAGGGTTTTGAGAGTTATGGTCTCCATCTCAAAAAAATGGAATATCTTTTCTTTTTTTCAGTGAGTTCAAGCTGCTAACATTACAGTCCTTGGTTTCTCTCTGCTGGCATACCCACCATCCAATCCATCCATATATCTAGCTGGTTTCAGAGACAATTCTTTCAAAATGTATCTAGTAGCTCCACTTTATAGTACTCCAATGCCACCAACCAAATCTAAGTCACCATTAGTCCCATTAAGACTACCTAACTGGTCTCCCTGTTCTACCTGTACTGCCACCCCTACTGTTTCCAAGCTGTTCTCCATATGGCAGCCAGTGTGACCTTAGCAAAGCATGAGTCCTGTGACTTGCATTGTTTAAGGTAACAGCAGCTATGATAATAAGGAAGCCCCCAAATCTGAGTAACATGAATTTTATTTCTTGCTCACCTAGTAGTCCCATATAAGAGTGCCTTGACAGTGCCACGAGGGGACAGGGCAAAGCCCAGTTATCATCAATAAGTGAAGTTAACATTCCCAGGTGGCGGGCTTCCCTGGTGGCTCAGTGAAAAATAATCCACCTGTCAATTGAGGGGACATGGGTCCCATCCCTGGTCCAGGAAGATCCCACATGCCGCAGAGCAACTAAGCCCTGTGCCACAACTACTGAGCCTGTGCTCCAGAGGCTGGGAATCACAACTACTGAGCCCATGTGCTGCAGCTACTGAGGCCCACAGGCCCTAGAGCCCATGCTCCCAAAGAGAAATTACCACAGTGAGAAGCCCATGCACCACAACTAGAAAATAGCCCCCACTCAATGCAACTAGAGAAAAGTCCATCAAGCAACAAAGACCCAGCACAGCCAAAAATAAATAAATACAAGTATTTAAGGAAATAAATGATTAATAATTAATTAATTAATAATAAATAAATAAATCCCCAAGTGGCTCAGTGGTAAAGAATCCACCTGCCAATGCAGGAGACACTAGTTTGATCCCTGGGTTGAGAAGATCCCCTCAAGAAGGAAATGGCAACCCACTGCAGTATTCTTGGCATGGAAAATCCCATGGACAGAGGAGCCTGGCAGGCTACAGTACATGGGGTCGCAAAAGAGTCAGACAGAAGTTAGGGACTTAACAAAAACAAGCTGGTAGAAGGGAGAAGAGAGAGTGAAGCAGGCACATCTGCTCCTTTGATACTTTTGGAGTATCTAAGGAGTGACTCATAAATCACTCCTGCTCCCATTCCAATGACAAGAATTCATCCCTGGCCTCTCTTGATGCAGAGAAATGCTCTGGCTGGGCACAACTCCATAGTTCTTCAGTAGGCAGCTGCCATCTGTTAAAATGTAAGGCAGGAATTATTATTCATCTTCTTATAACTGATCTAGAGCTTCCTGTCTAACTAAATGAAATATCCAAAGCCTCTGGATCCTCATGATCTGGCCCTAACTTTCTGGTCTCCCTGCGTTCCAGCCTCACTAGCCTTCATTCTGGTCCTTGCTTATTCCTATCTCAAAAGTTGTTGTTCTCTCTGCTTGGAGTATTCCTTCACTAGATCTTCATAACACAGATTGCCTCTCATCATTTAAGCAGATATGAACTGGGATCCAGGAATCTACACTTTAACAAGCACCCTAGGTGACCCTGATGCAGCTGGCCAATGGCACATGCTCTGAGAAGCACTGGCACAGTGGTTAAGAGTACGGATTCCTAGATCAGTTTGAACCTGAGTTCAAACACTGCTGAGATTACCAATCTATTACTTTGGGCAATTCACTCACCTTCTCTAGTTGAGAATGGCAGCATCAAGGGATGGAAGTGGTGCTAGGGGAAGTGAAACAAGTTGATTAAAGAGACTGAAAGCTCTAGATGCGGTTAAGAGATGAATGTGTCTCATAGAAAACGTGTGTTCAAGGAACACTAATGTGAAAGACAGAGATGGAGCTGTAGGGAAAAGGCGGTGAAGGATAAACTTCAAATAGCTTGTCTACTAGTAGACGGGAGCCGTTTTTTTATCCATAGGCACCACCTGCACATATGCTCCTTCTTGCTGGTACATATACTTACCACCTGCTTCCCCAACAGAGTCCCTTTGTCTGGAAGGGACTTTGAAGCAATCCACATCCCTACATTATAAACTGACTTCTGACCTAGTTTGAGTGTAATTAAAATTCCATGCAGGTGAAGTGGATCCCAGTCTTGTGGAAGCTAAAGTTCATATTACTTGGTTGATCCTTTTTAAGAAAAAAAGACAAAATTACGAATAGAAAATTAGGTACAAAATTGAATATTTATTGGATAAGAAAAGGGTTCTTGACAAATTACAGGAGCCTTGGAAGTCCAGATCCCCCTTTTCTGACTTCTCTAGGCAATTTACCAGAAATGCTTAAATAGAAATGCAATCTGACTTCTCTCTCCACTTAGAACATTCTCAACCCTTAATGCTCAGAGACCCAAGCAAGAAAGGGTCCCCAAGCTTTGGTTTCAATTTCTTCATAGTAAATCTACCTTTCTGTCTAAGCATTTCTTCTCTGCTCCAAGGTGGGGAAACTCTAATGCTTAAGCAAAACGAAGAACTTCTACATGTCCTTCTTCCTATAAAATTGCTATGTGCTCTTCCCTTGAAGGTGAAGGACACTAAACACTGACCATCAGGAAAAAACTCTGCAGAGAGCTGTAACTCTAGCAGGCATGGGCTTGTAGCGCTAGCAGAGGGCTAAGGCCCTGAGCTCTTTCAGGACTCATTGCCACATTCCTAACAATACAGATATGCTCAAGCACCAGCCATACCTTAAAAAAGAATTTGCTTTCTGTGGTTTCTTCCACAGAAGGTGAAAGTGAGTCTGGAGAGTGAGCCCCTCCAGACTCACTCTCTCCTCAGCTCCACCCTGCCCCGTGCCCCAGGAGGCTGACCCTTATATTTACCAGCCCACTTCCCTCCTTCCTAGCTTACTTGTCAGGTTTGGCTGTGGGAGGCACCAGCAGAAGAATGAGGTTGAGTTGTTTCTTCTCCTGGCTCTCTTGCTATGTGTTGGCTGCAAACTCCTTGCAGGCAGTCCTCTCCTTATAGCCACCCTCTACAGGGTCTGAAATAGCTCCATTCCTCAATCTTCAGACCCAATCTTGTGTATGGTAAAGGTCCCCATAACACAAGTCCTGGGGGACTGCACCATCTCTTGTTGGTTTCTGTAAACCCTGCCTACACCTTCGTAAACAGCTCCTTTATTAAACTCTTCTCTAATTACCTGGGCTTCTCTGGTGGCTCAGATGGTAAATCTGCCTTCAATGCAGGGAAGATCCCCTGGACAAGGGAAGGGCTACTCACTCCAGCATTCTTGCCTGGAGAATTCCACGGACAGAGGAGCCTGGCAGGCTACAGTCTATGACCCAGTTCAACTATTTGTCTGTTTTCTGTTTGAATCCTGATTGATTTTATAATTAATAAGAAGGAGAAAAGGCTTTCAGAAACTTTTGCTTGGGGGCCCAGAATTGATAATAGGAAAGGAGAAGTAGAAAGTAATGGCTGACACTGAAAACACCAGCCAACAGACTGTGACAAAGGACGGTCTTAACAAGCATGTCTGTCTTCCTTTCCTCCTTGCAAAGGTGGGGGTGCTAGAAAAGTAGCCCCCAGGTAGAAGGTCAGAGTGCAACATCAAGGCTGTGAGGACATGAATTAACTGTCCACAAATCACATATTCCTCCAGTCAGAAAGGAATTTTTAAGATAAAGAAACCATTCTATTAGTTGGGTTATTGAATATTCTCTGCTTGAATACTTGTAAAGATGAGAAACCTTATAATTGCTCATTCTATTATGATCCTTGATACTTCTATTTGTTTCACATTTTACTAAATAACTACACTTCCACGGACATTTCTTTTTCTTTTTTTTTAAGTTCTCAAGTATTTAATCGGATTGATTCATAAAGATAAATGTGCTGTATTAGTCATCAGTCATGTCTGACTCTTTGCAACCCTCTGGATTGTAGCCCACAAGGCTCTTCTGTCCATGGGATTTCCCAGGCAAGAATAGTGGAGTGGGTTGCCATTTCCTTCTCCAGGGAATCTTCTCAACCTAGGAATCAGGCCTGTGCACCTGTGTCTCCTGTATTGCAAGCGGATTCTTTACCCACTGAGCCATCAGGGAAGCCCATTCTGTTACAGGGACAGATCTAATTGTTAGACCATTTACATTAAGCAAGATCTGCTTCCCTCTAACTTTCCATGGATCTGTTTGTTGCTCTTGAGCAATACAGAGGCCAAAGTGTGGTCTTTCTTCCATTGGCAGACATACAAATATCTGAGGACAGCTGCCCACCCTAACTCCCTCTGCGGAGGCCCCACTGACACATTACTTACCACACTGGTGTCTTGAATGACCTCTGGCTCATCAGTACTCCTATGAGAGTACAGTGTCCAAAAATGGACATAACACTCTAGGAAGACTTTTGCTTGACATAACCATACAACACTCAACCAGTTTTTCTCATCAATCCAGCCCTCAAAAATTTTTTTTCTCTTACTTCTGAGACACATTTAAAATTAATCCTTTCTCTTCACACCCATAGCTGCTACTTTATTTAACTACACTAAAATTATCTTCTTCTGTCACATCACTTCCTATTTCAAATGTCCCTTTTATAGCTACCCATGGTTTTCTCCATCAGATTCATTTCTTGATTTTATTGTTACCACCTGACCCAAATCATTATTTTTACTGCTTCCTGATTCTTTTGCTCTCCTTTCTCCTCCACAGCTTTGTTCCCTGTCAGCTCCTCTGAACGTACTACTGATTTCACATTGAACTTTGTTTGAAATGTTCAGCCCATTTTCATCCTTTCTTCTTTTAGAAATCCCCTTATATAACCACCTCATGTTTAAACTTTAAAAGAAACACACACACACAATCCCAATGATCTTTTCTCCTTCAAAGTTCTTGGGCATCCCTTTTTAGTGCCTTGATCTCCTTCTCTGAGTTAACTACAAGTATCAAAGATAAACTGTTAGAATCAAAATCACATCATGGAATGTTTCATAAAAATTCCAAGCCCTTTATAATTATATAAAACCAATAGAACTTTAAGTAATATGGAAATAACACTTGAAATAATATTGACTGACAATCATTTCACTGAAATATGTATTATAATAATTCAAATTACATACAAAGTTCTCATTAGAAGATTTATCACAGGGGAATTACCTACACTTACCTTTACTTCTCACTGTGAGGGAAACCTACAGTTCTGGTCCCTGAGCTTTGATGAAAATCTATTCCATGTCCTTGTTTTAAAGGATGGGATTGAGTTGAATATGCAGTATGGAATATTTGCTATCTATTTCAAATCCTGACAAATGATGCTGTGAAAGTGCTGCACTCAATATGTCAGCAAATTTGGAAAACTCAGCAATGGCCACAGGACTGAAAAAGGTCAGTTTTCGTTCCAATCCCAAAGAAAGGCAATGCCAACGAATGTTCAAACTACCGCACAATTGCATGCATCTCACATGCTAGTAAAGTAATGCTCAAAATTCTCCAAGCTAGGCTTCAGCAATACATGAACTGTGAACTTCCAGATGTTCAAGCTGGTTTTACAAAAGGCAGAGAGCTAGAAATCAAATTGCCAACATCCGCTGGATCACTGAAAAAGCAAGAGAGTTCCAGAAAAACATCTATTTCTGCTTTATTGACTATGCCAAAGCCTTTGACTGTGTGGATCACAATAAACTGTGGAAAATTCTGAAAGAGATGGGAATACCAGACCACCTGACCTGCCTCCTGAGAAATCTGTATGCAGGTCAAGAAGCAACAGTTAGAACTGGACATGGAACAACAGACTGTTTCCAAATAGGAAAAGGAGTACGTCAAGGCTGTATATTGATTGTCACCCTGCTTATTTAATTTATATGCAGAGTACATCATGAGAAACTCTGGGCTACAGGAAGCACAAGCTGGAATCAAGATTGCCAGGAGAAATATCAATAACCTCAGATATGCAGATGACACCACCCTTATGGCAGAAAGTGAAGAACTAAAGGGCCTCTTGATGAAAGTGAAAGAGGAGAGTAAAAAAGTTGGCTTAAAGCTCAACATTCAGAAAACGAAGATCATGGCATCTGGTCCTATCACTTCATGGCAAATAGATGGGGAAATAGTGGAAACAGTGTCAGACTTTATTTTTCGGGGCTCCAAAATCACTGCAGATGGTGATTGCAGCCATGAAATTAAAAGATGCTTCCTCCTTGGAAGGAAAGTTATGACAAACCTAGATAGCATATTGAAAAGCAGAGACATTACTTTGCCAAAAAAGGTCCGTATAGTCAAGGCTATGGTTTTTCCAGTGATCATGTATGGATGTGAGATTTGGGTATAAAGAAAGCTGAGTCCTGAAGAATTGATGCTTTTGAACTGTGGTGTTGGAGAAGACTCTTGAGAGTCCCTTGGACTGCAAGGAGATCCAACCAGTCCATCCTAAAGGAGATCAGTCCTGAGTGTTCATTGGAAGGACTGATATTGAAGCTGAAACGCCAATACTCTGGCCACCTGATGCTAAGAGCTGACTCATTTGAAAAAACCCTGATGCTGGGAAAGATTGAGGGCAGGAGGAGAAGGGGACGACAGAGGATGAGATGATTGGATGAGATCACCAACTCAATGGACATGGGTTTGGGTGGACTCCAGGAGTTGGTGATGGACAGGGAGCCCTGGCATGCTGTGGTTCATGGGTCGCAAAGAGTCGGATACGACTGAGTGACTGAACTGAACTGATACCTGCGCAGACCTCTGGACAGAAACCAAGTCAAAAAATTTGATTATAGACACAAAGCTGATATACAATATTGCAGTATTTGTCTACCGCAATTCCTGCAGTTATGTTTAAACATTTTTATTGAAGGAGCTCAAAGTCCTCCACAGATATTATCTTTAGAATCCTCATAAGATTTTCTTTAAACAGATATCAGAAGGGATTATATTGCCTCTTTCTTGAAGAATAGTCTTTTAAGTGGAGGCAGCAAAGTCTTATCCCTGGATTTATTCCTCCTGACAGACTGATGGCTTGCCTTAGGTCAAGGTCATACATTAAGGTACCAGAGTGACAAGAAAAGAATGCTAGTTTAATGATCCACCCATGAGATCTGGCTGACTTCCATGTGTACAAAGTCAGCCCTAAGACACTGCAGAGTGCTATGTTGGCTAAAGCTCTGTCTACAAAACTCACTAAGTTTTCTATTAAAACATTTCTGGAAGATAAATCAAAATATACAAGTAATATGTGAACATGCTAGTCACAGAGTTATGACCCCTCAGGCCCCGTCCTTCCTTGTCACCATAATAGAAGACTAGGTTGGCCAGCACACCATCATGGATTTGCTCCCTGTCCCAGTCTACCATTCAGTTTTTAACCCCAGACCCTGGCCTCATTCCTGGCATTTCTAACACCAAATAGTTGGCCTGTTGCTGCCCTTCTCCTGAAATTAAAATAAAAAGTCAGTAAGTTCGCACATTGGTAGTCCCCTTTAATCCCACAAAGCAGTGGGCTTTGGAAATAGTCATACTAGTCAGTGACTTAACTCAGAAGCAAGATTGTCCACCTACCCTAATATCGCTGTGGGAAGGTAAAGATACCTCTAAGATCTTCTCCCAAGGGTTTCTCCATATTTCTCAAGGTCACAGGTGCCTGAGGAGGGGCCCTTTTCTCTTCTGAGTCACCTGACTGGAACTTCTTCTGTTTCATATTTTTACCAGTGTTTTAGTGCCTTGAAGCTGTCTTCCTCTTCTCCCTGCCTGCTGTTTCCCTACATATTTCCTAGAAATATCCTGTCTTCCTTGATCCTTCTTCTCTCTCTCCTCTAGACTTCTGAATGTGTTCCCTCATCTTACAATCCCATTAACCTTGGACTTAGCCTTTCTTTGGACTACCAATGTTTGCCCAGAATGGATCTGAATTTGCTTTTCTCTTATTAGGACTTGCTCACTGAAAGCTAACCTTCTCCATAGATACTGTGGCCACCATTCCCATTTCCCTCAAGTTCCTGTTCCTTTGCTACCAATCACCTCTTTCTTCTGATTTACTTCCTGTTTTGCCTTGCTCCCCAAATGCCCTGCAGCAAATGCCATAAATGGGAATTCTACTCCCTGCTGGTGGCCAGAACTGACATTGTCTTCTTTTTTATTTATTTACTTTTTAGTTAATTTTCTGCTGTGCAGCAAAGTGATTTAGCCATACATATATATACATTTTTTTTTACATTCTTTTCCATTGTGATTCATCACAGGACACTGAATAGAGTTCCCTGTGCTATACTGTAGGATCTTGTTGCCTCTCCATTCCATACATAATAGTTTACATTACATCTGCTAACCCTAAACTCCCACTCCATCCCTTCCCTACCCCTCTTACACTTGGAAACCACAAGTCTGTTCTCTAGGTATGTGTGTTTCTGTTTGGTACATAGGTTCATTTGTGTCATATTTTAGATTTCACATATAAGTGATGTTGTTGTTCAGTCGCTGTCACCTCTGACTCTTTGTGACCCCAAGAACCATAGTATGCCAGGCTTCCCTGTCCTTCACTACCTCCCTTAGTTTGCTCAAATTCATGTCCACTAAGTTGGTGATACTATCTAACCATCTCATCCTCTGCCACCCTCTTCTCCTTTTGCCTTCAATCTTTCCCAGCATCAGGGTCTTTTCCAATGTGTGGGCTCTTTGCATTAGGTGGCCAAAGTATTGGAGTTTCAGCTTCAGCATATTCAGGGTTGATTTCCTTTCAGAGTGACTGGTTTGATCTTCTTGCAGTCCAAGGGACTCTCAAGAGTCTTGAGCATCAATTTTTCAATACTCAGCCTTCTTTATTTGGATGGTCTAACTCTTACATCCATACATGACTACTGGAAAAACCATAGCTTTGACTATACAGATTTTTCTTGGCAAAGTGATGCCTTTGCTTTTTAATTTGCTGTCTAGGTTTGTCATAGCTTTCCTTCCATGGAGCAAGCACCATTTAATTTCATGGCTTCACTCACCATCCACAGTGACTTTGCAGCCCAGGAAAATAAAATCTGATATTGCTTCAACTTTTTCCTTTTCTATTTGCCATGAAGTGACAGGACCAGATGTCATGATATTTCTTAGTTTTTTGAATGTTGAGTTTTAAGCCAGCTTTTTCACTTTCCTCTTTCACCCTCATCAAGAAGGTCTTTAGTTCCTATTCACTTTCTGCCATTAGAGTGTCATTGGCATATCTGAAGTTGTTGATATTTCTCCCAGCAGTCTTGATTCCAGCTGGTGATTCATCCAGCCCAGCATTCCACATGATGTACTCTGCATATAAGTTAAATAAGTAGGGTAACAATATACAGCCTTGTCGTACTGCTTTCCCAATTTTGAATCAGTCAGTTCTGGTGGTCAAGTGCTAATACATATTTAAACACAGACACGGAAATCTCTCCAAGAACTTCCCTAGGACCTACCTTCCTCACTGGCAGTTCCCAAATAGGGAGAGTCTAAAGGATGATGTGAGACCAGGCTGGGGAGAGGATGCTTAAAGAAAAATCAGAGCCAGATTAAGAGGGAAGACTCAAAATGGACAAGAAAATGCAGGAGAGACTGTCAATCCATATAGACTAAAAAGACCAGAGAATGCAGAAAGGGTGGTACCCACCACAGTGCTTGGCACTTAGAGACATTTCATTAAGGACCATGGAAGGAAGGAAGGGAAGACAGGGTTTCCTAATACAAGCTTCCTGAGTTGCTGGAAGAGGTGTCAGGAATAGAGTGAGATGTTGTGACTAACAGGAAAATAGGCCAAATCCAGAATCCTAACAGAAAAGGATATTAGTACTGCAACTAAACTGCCTGGATTTGGGATTCTTTGTCTCCCCTGAACTCAGATATTTCCTACTGGAGAATTGTTTCTTTACTGGGAAAAAATTTTGTAAAACATATAGCTGGTAAAGGACTTTTACACAGGATATACAAAGAACACTTACAGCTTAATAAGGCAAACAGCCAAATTTAAAAATGGAAAAAGAAATGGGCAGATTTCATACCAAAAACATATTCAAATAGAAAATAAGAACACCTAAACAATGCTCAACATCTAAAAAAATAGTCATTAGAGAAATTAATGCAATTAAAACCAGAAGATACCATTTACACATGCATCAGAATGCCCAAGTTTTAAAGACAAATAACATCTCAGGTGTTGGGTGTATGGATTTTCCCTGTGCAATTCTTTCAAGTTTTTTTTTAATATGTCTGAATATTTTTCATAATAAAAGCTGAGAAAAAAATGCTTCTTTAGATATCTTATCTCTTGCCTTGTAATGGCCTCTAAAACTCTTTCTCTATCTGCTTGGATTCCTGACCTCCAGCCCACTCTGAATATGACTGGCCTGACTGTCTTAGATCTGACATTCACCTGATCCTCTTGATCAGATGGCTTTCTTGATTTGATGAGTCACACCTGAACTAGCTAAGGCTTCTTAATGCACAAGGTCACTGAATAGGCAGGGCCAACTGAAGGCATTAGATAAGTTCTGTATTTAAGTATCTTCACATAATTTCTTGCTCAGACCCTGCCTAACTCAGACACATACTTTTGTTACAGATTGAATTGTGTCTCCTCCAAAATTCATGTACTATAGTCTAAACATTCAGTACCTGTGACATTATTTGGAGATAGGGGTTTACAGAAATAATCATGCTTAAGGGAAGCCCTAATTCAATATGACTCATGTCCTTACAACGATTTGAAATTTGGACACAGGGATACACACAGAGGAAAGACAGTGTAAAGGGACATAGGGAGAAGATAGACATCTATAAGCCAAGGAACACTTGAGGCTATCTAAAGATGGAAGAGAGGCTGGGAACAGATGCTTTCCTAGCACCTTTGAGGATGTATGGTCCTTGATTTTGGATTCTAGCCTTGAGATCTACGAGACAAATTTCTGTTATTCTAAGACATCCGGTTTGTAGATATTTTGTTACGGCAGTCTTAGGAAACTAGTACAGCCTATAGGCTCTCTTCCCCTTTTCCTAGTCACCAAGGACCCTTGTATGGTGCCTCATCTAGAAACTTGCAGTCATGGGCAGTGTCTCAAGTGCCTACCCAACAAAACTCTGATTTCCAAAGTGCCTGCACCTCAGTGAGTTAGCAGGAAGAACTAAGATCTGATCAACTAAAATCAAGCCAAAGAGTGCTGACTGACACCATTGTGATGTGTCACAAAGGGGTTGGGTCAGATGCTTATTAATTCATAGGAATGTGCCTTTAAGGATGTAATTTCAGGCAGTATATGGGGAAGGAAGGCAAGGAAAATAATATTATGTGGAGGAAATATCTCATTGTTTCCCAAATCACACCAGCTGAAGGGCCATTCATTTCATCTGAAGCATCCATGCTGGCAAACAAACTACTTCTCTTTCAGAAAAAGGTGCAAATCAATGTACAGGTAAACAGACAAATGTCTGATCCACTCCATGGTAGAACTCAGTGTGTAAAGGTGAGTAACCTTTGTGGTAAACCATCCAAAAAATTCATATTGTCATTAGTATACCTCTGACCTTGTTTGCTTCCGTGCTAACACTAGAAATGCTGAGACCAGAATGGCATGTGTAAAGATGCTTTTCTGGTTCTATTTACCAAGGGAGGGGTTAAGTCAAAGGACTGTTCTTGTCTCAGCTTGCAGAGAGCTGAGAAATATCTGCACAGAGGACTGGGGACACATTTGTCATACTGGCCAAGGGAAAGCATTTCATAGAAATAAGCAACAGTAAATTTATATGTTATATATATTATATAATGACTGCTACATATGTGTGTGTGTGTGTGTGTGTGTGTATCAGTGACTGATTTCTATAGTTTAAAAAATCATTAGTGAGAACTGACATCCAAATTTAGAGAAAGTACTCACCATTTGCAATAAAAAATTTTGAAAATCAGTGTTCCTCGTTGAAGAGGAAAGATGAGTTTTGAGTACATCTCAGTCCTTTCAATGAAGAGTGATTGCCCTTTTGGTTGTAGGAGTGAAGAATAAGAGGCAACTCCTGTTCTTCTGGATGGCCATACTGAATTCAGACATTGGATTTTATGGCTTCCCAGGACAGATCTTTAGACACAACATGTTATAGTCTTCTAAGAAGAGCAGAGAAAGAGATATTTTGAGAAACCATTGCTATATCTTCTCTTTCAATCATTCAAACATTTCATCATTTGAACATTATTTAACAAATTGATGTTTTCAGATAATACCTTTGTCATTTCAACAATCTTATAGTTTAATTTAACATCTATGTACATTTGACACTCTGCCGTTAGTTGAGAATGTTGTCAGTTCACAAGGGAAAGGTGATTGCTGATCACTTGCATTCTTTTGGCATTCATAAGATGTGGCCGTATTTCATCCTAAATGGAGTACAAAGCTTGAGACCTTGAAGGACCAGAGTGGTCCATCAAGTCATTTGGTGCCTATGTTCTCCTTTCCTAGAGATCAGACTGACTAGCTTCTTCCTTCTTTCCATCCTTCCTTTCTCATTTTAGTCTGTGTCTGGCATAGGGTTCCATGATCATGTAACAGACAAAGTCCTTGCTTTATAATCACTTATTGCTAGAGCTTCTAATCCAGTCTGAGGATTCAGTTAAAAGAGTTCAATCTTTCTCCCCAGTCCCATGTGTCTAGATCCTACCCTGCCTTCACTGTCCTCTCAAATGAAACTATCAGCCAGAGGCTTCCCTTTACCGCCTGAGTCCTCTTCCTCTGAATGACCAGAGTCACTAGTTATATTATTCATAAACTATCCCCTACTTTGTGTCTTGTTTTACAATTTTTAATCTCATCTCCCATACAAGACAGCAATCACTTTGGGGGACAAGATTCATCCTCATAATACCTATCATATTGCTTTCTGTATAGTAGGTGTTTCAAATACACCTGCTAAATGGTTGCATACATCTAAAAGCTAAATACAGAAAGAAAGGTAAGAAAGAGAAGTCACTCAGTCATGTCCAGTTCTTTGTGACCCCATGGACTGTAGCCCACCAGGCTCCTCCATCCATGGAATTTTCAAGGCAAGAGTATGGAGTAGATTGCCATTTCCTTCTCCAGGGCATCTTCCTGACCCAGGGATCGAACCTGAGTCTCCTACATTATAGGCAGATGCTTTACCATCCGAAGCACCAGGGAAGCACAGTGCAAATACAGAAAAGCAACACATAATTTTTTTTTGATAGACTACATCTTTAGTCCAAAAACTTGCTCATTTTTAAGAGTCCTTGAATGAAAAGTACCAGGTGGGAAAGATCTCTTACAATGGGTGTGTAGTGATTTCAATGTCAACAAATTTCTAGCACTTTGAATTCACTTTCTGGAATCTGGTCAATTCTGAATCTCTGAGCCCCTGAACAGGGAAGGAGGGGTATATAATTAAAACTGGGAGTGTTCAGGTTAGTGTTAAATGCATTCTGCTAAAAATCCATATTTACTAAGGATTGTTTCTTGAGACAAGATGAGAATAATGTTCAATTGGAAGTTCTGTAAAGGCACTCACTCCTAACAGAATATGAATTATCCCTTCATTTCACAGAGAATAATGTTTCAGTTAAAGGGTCAAACTTAGTATTATGCTTCACCAGCTAAACCTTAAGCCCCTTTCATTAAAGACAAATCTACACAGTATTATCCTGCTGTGGTTAAAGATTTAGCTAATCCAGAAATGAGAAGCACATTGTATTCTGTTGCATAGTTAACTCTGGTGAATCAGGCTGAAATTTAGTGTTTATGCTTCATGAACTCTGGTGCCTTGTTGCCTGGATTCACATCCTGCTCTCTGGTCTTCTCCTTTTGTAAACTTTGTAATCTAGTTAGCCTCTGTCTCAACTTCCTCATGTTTGAAACGGAGGTAATAATTGCCAGTTGACCTGTGGTGAAGATTAAGTGAGTTTATGTAGCTAAAACTCCTGGAACAATGCCTTGAACATAGTAAACCCTAGGTGAGTTATTGTTAAGGGTATAAGGATAGACACTAAGGACTTCTCTTTGAATCTAAAGAATGATTCAAATGAAAGTGAATCTCATCTTAAGGTAAGTGGCTCCTTTTTTCCTGACATTTGAACAAGTTCAGTGCAGCTCAGTTCAGTCGCTCAGCCGTGTCTGACTCTTTGCGACCCCACAGACCACAGCACGTCAGGCTTCCCTGTCCATCATCAACTCCTGGAGCTTGCTCAAACTCATGTCCATTGAATCAATGATGCCATCCAACCATCTCATCCTCTGGCGTCTCCTTTTCCTCCTGCCTTCAATGTTTCTCAGCATCAGAGTCTTTTCCAATGAGTCAGCTCTTTGCATCAGGTGGACAAAGTACTGGAGCTTCAGCTTCAGCATCAGTCCTTCCAGTGAATATTCAGGACTGATCTCCTTCAGAATGGACTGGTTGGATCTCCTTGCAGTCCAAGGGACTCTCAAGAGTCTTCTCCAACACCACAGTTCAAAAGCATCAGTTCTTCAGCACTCAGCTTTCTTTATGGTCCAACTCTCACATCCATACATGACATCTGAACAAAGCTACCCCTAAAGCTTGAAAGTTACTTCAGCCAATGGAATAACTGGTATCTCTCACTACTTCCTTCTTTCTGTGCCATCTATGTTCAGCTGTGCTCCCCTCAGAGTCAAATTTCAGAGGGAGCCAAGACACAGCATCATATAACTGACTATAATTTAATATAACATATCGCCTCCCTGATGTCCTGTGATTCCCATTCACAGGTGAAAAGTAAAATAGTAGCTATTTCTCAATCAGTAATACCCACATGGCCTAAGTGGAGTGAGCAGGATCTTTTAATCACGCACTGCATGTGTTCGGCGTATAAAGAGAACCAAATTAATGGTGATATTAACTAACTTCAAAAAGATTAAATAAAAGAAAGAGATTTAGTCCAAGAGTTGGAAATAGAGGTAACACATGGCAATCGAGGTGTCTCTCTTATCTCATTAAGCACAGGAGATAAAGAGGGCCTCTGATTTGAGGGGTGGGGCAACTAGTTTCCAGCGATTCCTGCCAGTGTTTCTGAATTGCTTGGCATGCATCTATAAAATGCCGATTCCTAAGCAGTGGGTGTCGATCACCCAAGCAAATGGGATTCTGGGGGTGGGACCTAGCATCTCTGTTTGTAACATGTTCCCCCCAGGTGATTCTAAGGCCCCCAGCTCTTCTTCTGCCAGCTCATTTCTCAGAGTAGTGTACAGGACACAAGGTATTGGCTGCAGATATTTGGGATAAGAGGTGGTCCTAGAGATTATCTAGGATGTTTCCCCTTCAAACACAGGACAAGGAGGTTCCTAGAAGGCCTGGCCCAGGGTTGCTCACTTATGTTAGCACTTCTGAGGTGTTCTAAGAGCTAAGGAATTGCTCACCCACAAAATGTACTTAGACTGCAAAGTATCTGTTTTGCTAACACACACAGCATTTCTAAAAATATCAAGGCAAGACAATAATAACGTTCTATCTTAAAAGACTACCATTGCTACATATACATCTACACAATTCAGAACTCCTATAACTAGTATATCGTGGGAGTTTTCCAATTAGCTTTCTTTTCTTCTTTAAAATCAACATTATTTTATTCTTTCTCTTGGTTTCTTACATTTCAGGAAGAGCTCAATTGGGTAGTTTAGGATCAAGGCCTGTTTTTTAAAAAATGTCTTTATTCACACATCATAAAATTCATTCATTTAAAGTGTACAATTCAATAGATTTTAGTGTATCCACAAAGTTGTGCAAGAATCACTACACTCTAAGTTTACAATATTTTCATTGTCTCAAAAGGGAACTCTATATCTATTGAGTCACAGCCCATTCTTCCCAACCTTTCCCACAGCCTCAACCCTACCTACCATGCACTACTGTGTCCTAGAAAGACACAAATCTACTTCTTGTTTTTATAGGTTTGCTTATTTGGGGCATGTTAAATAAACCAATGGAGAAGGAAATGGCAGCCCACTCCAGCATTCTTGCCTGAAGAATCCCATGGACAGAGGAGCCTGGCAGGCTACAGTCCATGGAGTCGCAAACAGTCAGACATGACTGAAAGACTAACACTACACTACACATATAAATAAAATCATACAATAAGTGGTCTTTTGTTACTGGCTTCTTTCATTGAATGAAATGTTTTTAAGGTTTATAAGTGTTGTCAGATCAGATCAGATCAGTCGCTCAGTCGTGTCCGACTCTTTGCGACCCCATGAATCGCAGCACGCCAGGCCTCCCTGTCCATCACCAACTTCCGGAGTTCACTCAGACTCACGTCCATCAAGTCAGTGATGCCATCCAGCCATCTCATCCTCTGTCATCCCCTTTCTCCTCCTGCCCCCAATCCGTCCCAGCATCAGAGTCTTTTCCAATGAGTCAACTGTTCGCATGAGATGGCCAAAGTACTGGAGTTTCAGCTTTAGCATCATTCCTTCCAAAGAAATCCCAGGGCTGATCTCCTTCAGAATGGACTGGTTGGATCTCCTTGCAGTCCAAGGGACTCTCAAGAGTCTTCTCCAACACCACAGTTCAAAAGCATCAATTCTTCGGTGCTCAGCCTTCTTCACAGTCCAACTCTCACATCCATACATGACCACAGGAAAAACCATAGCCTTGACTAGACGAACCTTTGTTGGCAAAGTAATGTCTCTCCTTTTGAATATGCTATCTAGGTTGGTCATAACTTTCCTTCCAAGGAGTAAGCGTCTTTTAATTTCATGGCTGCAATCACCATCTGCAGTAATTTTGGAGCCCAGAAAAATAAAGTCTGACACTGTTTCCACTGTTTGCCCATCCATTTCCCATGAAGTGATGGGACCGGATGCCATGATCTTCGTTTTCTGAATGTTGAGCTTTAAGCCAACTTTTTCACTCTCCACTTTCACTTTCATCAAGAGGCTTTTGAGTTCCTCTCCACTTTCTGCCATAAGGGTGGTGTCATCTGCATATCTGAGGTTATTGATATATCTCCTGGCAATCTTGATTCCAGCTTGTGTTTCTTCCAGTCCAGCGTTTCTCATGATGTACTCTGCATATAAGTTAAATAAGCAGGGTGACAATATACAGCCTTGACATACTCCTTTTCCTATTTGGAACCAGTCTGTTGTTCCATGTCCAGTTCTAACTGTTGCTTCCTGACCTGCATACAAATTTCTCAAGAGGCAGGTCAGGTGGTCTGGTATTCCCATCTCTTTCAGAATTCTCCACAGTTTATTGTGATCCACATAGTCAAAGGCTTTGGCATAGTCAATAAAGCAGAAATAGATGTTTTTCTGGAACTCTCTTGCTTTTTCAGTGATCCAGCGAATGTTGGCAATTTGATCTCTGGTTCCTCTGCCTTTTCTAAAACCAGCTTGAACATCAGGAAGTTCACGGTTCACATATTAAGTGTTGTAGCATGTATCAATAATTCATTTCTATTGCTGAATAATATTCCATTGTAGAGATATACCACATTTTGTTTATTTGGCCAACATTTGATAAACATTTGGGTTGTTTCCACCTTTGGGTGATTTTAAATAATGCTTCTGTAAACATTCAAGTACAAGCATTTATTTAAATACCGTGTTTTCAATTCTCTGGGCTATATAACTAAGTGTATAATTGCCAAGTCATATGGCAACTGTATGCTTAACATATAGAAGAACTACCAATCTGTTTTCTAAAGGATTGCACTTCACATTGCCAAGTATGAGGGTTTCAATCACTCTGCATTTTCACCAACAGTTATTATTGTCTGTCTTCTTTATTATACCCAACTGTACTGTTTTGCTAGGGCTGCTATAACAAAGTGCTTGTTTCACCATTCTGGAAGTTAGAAGGCCAAGATCAAGGTGTGTGCAGGACCATGTTCCCTTTCAAGATCTTAGAATATTTCTTTAGCTTCTGAAAATTTCTTGGCTTATGACAGCAAAACTCCAGTCTTCACATGGTGCTCTTCCTGTGTGCAGTCTGTGTCCAAACTTCCCCTTTTTGCAAGGAAATTAGCTATATTGGATGAGGGGGCCCATCTTATTCTAGATGACCTTATCTTAACTAATTACATCTACCATGACTATTTCCAAATAAGGTCACAGTCTGGAGTTAGGACTTTAACATATGAATTTGGGGAGATACAATTCAACCTATGACACCATACTAGTGTGTCTAAAGGGTATTTCATTGTGGTTTTGATTTGCATTTCCTATGACTAATAATATTGAGCACGTTTTCATGTGCTTATTGACCATTTGTATATCTTCACAGGAAAAACGTCTATTCAAGTCCTTTGTTCTTTTTTAAATTAGATTATCTGTCTTATTGAGTTTCAAAACTTTTTATGTATTCTGGATACAATCTTTATCAAGTATATGATTTGTAAATATCTTCTCCCATTCTGTGGGCTATCTTTTCACTTAGTTGATAGTATCTTTTCATATACAAAGGATTTTAGTTTTGATGAAATACACCTTATCTATTTTATGTTTTGTTACTTGTGCTTTTGGAGTCATATTTAAGAAATTATTGCCAAATTCAAAGTCACTAACGTTTACTCCTGTGTTTTTCCTAAGAGTTTTATAGTTTTAGCACTTAATTTTAGTTTACTGGTCCAATTTGAGTTAATTTTTATATAATTTGAGGTAGGAGTCCAACTTCTTTCTTTTATTTGTGGATATCCAATTGTCCCAATACCATTTGTTGAAAAGATTATTCTTTCCATGTTGAATTGTCTTGACATGCTTGTCAAAGATAAAGTGACCATAATTAAAGATTTAATTTCTGGATTCTCACTTGTATTCCAATGATCTGTATTTCTAACTTAATGCCACACTGTCTTGATTACTGCAGCTCTGTATAATGTCCTCTTAACTCTGCCCTTCCTTCTCAAAATTTCTTCGGTTATTCTGGGTCTCTTGAATTTCCATAAGAATTTGAGTCAACCTGTCAATTTCTACACAAAACCTAGTTTAAGTTTTGATAGGGTTGCATTGAATCTGTAGATAGTTTGGAGAGTAGTGCAATTTTAATAATAATAAATTTTATAACCCATGAAAATGAGATGTGTATGTTTATTTAGATATTCTTTAATTTCTTTCAACAATGGTAGTTTTCAATGTACAAGTACTTAATTTAGTTAAATTTTTACCTATTTTATTGTTATGGATGTTTTTGTACGTGGAATTGTTTTCTTAATTTCATTTCTGATTGTTTATTGCTACCATATAAAATACAATTGATTTTTTAATATTAATCTGGTATCCTTCAACTCTACTAAACTTGTCTATTAAGTCTAGCATTCTTTCAGTGGATTCCTTGCCTGTAGTATAATTGGGTGGAGGGGAGTAGGGGAAGAACTATATATAGTCCTTGCCCCTAGTTGCTGGCCTAGAGCTCAAAAATGCTTGGAATTTCCTGAGTGATAGAGTTATTTTGTTTTTTATAACCATAACTGAGTCTTTCATAATAAGGTGACTCGTGGCAGATCCTTGGATAGTTTCAAGGAAGGAGCTGACCACACAATGATCAGAGGGCTAGAACTTGCAGCCATACCTCCTAACCTCTGGGGAGGGGAAGGGGAGGCTAGAGATTGAGTTCAATCATGTGACCAGTGATTTAATCAGCTGTGCCTACATAATGAGACCTTGATAAAAATTCTCGAACAAGATTTGGAGAACTTTTGGATTCATGAACACCTGATGTGCTGGGCATGGTTTGCTCCTGGGGAGAGCATGGAAGCTCTGCATCTCCACTTCCATACTTCGTCCTAGGCATCTTTTCCATGTATCTGTTCCTGAGTTTATTTAAAACTTTATTTAAAAAAATATGATTGTAAGTATAGTGTTTTCTGAGTTATGTGAATTGTTATAGCAAGTTACCAAATCTGAAGGGGTCCATGGTAACTCCCAAAATTTTAGTCAGCTGGGCAGAGGTATGACTAGTCAGGGTACCCCACTTGAAGCTAGTATCTAAAGTGGGAGCAGTCTCATGGGAGTGAACTGTTAACTTCTGGGATCGGGGTGGTTAGTGTCAGAATTGAATTTAATTGCTGGACACTCAGTTTATATCTGGAGAAGGCAATGGCACCCTACTCCAGTACTCTTGCCTGGGAAATCCCATGGATGGAGCCTGGAAGGTTGCAGTCTATGGGGTCACTGAGGGTCGGACATGACTGAGTGACTTCACTTTCACTTTTCACTTTCATGCATTGGAGAAGGAAATGGCAACCCACTCCAGTGTTCTTGCCTGGAGAATCCCAGGGATGGGGAAGCCTGGTGGGCTGCCGTCTATGGGGTCACACAGAGTCGGACACGACTAAAGTGACTTAGCAATAGCAGTTTATATCAGGAAATTGTTCTTGGAAGAATATACCTATTAAGCTTGTTAATTCTAACAGTCTCTTAATAGATTCCATAGGATTTTTTAAATCTAAAATCATGTGATATGCAAATATAAATAGTTTTACTTCTTTTCAAATGTGGATGTCTTTTCTCTTTCTTGCCTAATTGCTTTGTCTAGAACCTCCAGTACAATGATGAATGCAAGTGGCAGGAGAAGACAACTTTGTCTTTTTCCTAAGTTTAGTACAGCTAAATGTACTAGTAGATGCCTTTTATCAGGTTGAGGAAGTTCCCTTCTAAGACAAGTTTATTGAATGTTTTATCATTAAAAGATGTTGATTTTGTCAAATGCTTTTTCAGCATGAGGTGACTGTTTGATTTTTGCCCTTTGCTCTGTTGCTATTACATTATACTAATATGCAAATGTTAAGCCAACCATTCCTGGAATAAATCTCACTTTGTCATGGAGTGAAATCCTTTTTATGAATTTGCTGGCATTTTGTTGAGGATTTTTGTATTTATATTCATAAGGCATATTGATATGTAGCTTTCTTTTGTGAAATATCTTCATCTGGGCTTGGTATCAGGTTAATACTGGCCTCATAGGAGACAAGCTCCTTCATCTTCTTTTTTGGGGGAAGAGTCATGAGGCATTATCATTAATTTTTCTTTAAATGTTTGATAGAATTCACCAGAGAAGCTATCTAGTCCTAGACTTTGTGAGAATTTTTTTTTGATAACTAATGAAATTTATTGTTATAGATCTATTCAGATCTTTACTTTTTATTTGAGTCAATTTGAGTAATCTGTATCTTTCTAGGAAATTGCCCATTACATCTAAGTTATCTATTTTGTTGGCATACACTTTTTAATATTTTTATTTTCATTCTACTCAAAGTATTTTCTAACTACTCTTTCTACTTTGACCCACTGGTTATTTAAAATAGTGTTGTTTACTTTCTACATATTTGTGAACTTTCCAAATTTTCTTGTTATTGATCTCTAATTTCATTCCATTTGGTTGGAGACCATATTTTCTATAATTTCAATCCTTTGAAACTTATTGAGCCTTGTTTAATGACCTAGCATATAGTCTATCCTGAAAAATGTTCCATGTGCACTTGAGGAAAACAATATTCTGCTCTTGTTGGATGGATGTTCTATAGATTCACTCACATTCATATCTGTATGCTTATATTTTATGTCAGATATGTTTAAACTTACATTTGCCATTTTGCTTTTTATTTTCTATATTTCTCATGCCTTTCTGTTTCTTTATCCTTACTGTCTTCTTTCGTATAAGGAGATATTTTTAAAATGTAATGTTTTAACTCCTTAATTAATGTTCAAGCTGGTTTTAGAAAAGTCAGAGGAACCAGAGATCAAATTGCCAACATCTGCTGGATCATCGAAAAAGCACGAGAGTTCCAGAATAACATCTATTTCTTCTTATTGACTATGCCAAAGCCTTTGACTGTGTGAATCACAATAAACTGTGGAAAATTCTGAAAGTGATGGGAATACCAGACCACCTGACCTGCCTCTTGAGAAACCTATATACAGGTCAGAAAGCAGCAGTTAAAACTGGACATGGAACAACAGACTGGTTCCAAATAGGAAAAGGAGTACATCAAGGCAGTATATTGTCACCATGTTTATTTAACTTATATGCAGGGTACATCATAAGAAACACTGGGCTGGATGAAGCACAAGCTGGAATCAAGATTGCTGGGAGAAATATCAATAACCTCAGATATACAGATGACACAACCCTATGGCAGAAAGTGAAGGAGAACTAAAGAGCCTCTTGATGAAAGTGAAAGAGGAGAGTGAAAAAGTTTACTTAAAACTCAACATTCAGAAAACGAATATCATGGCGTCTGGTCCCATCACTTCATGGCAGGTAGATGGGGAAACAGTGGAAACAGTGGCTGACTTTATTTTTCTGGGCTCCAAAATCACTGCAGATGGTGACTGCAGCCATGAAATTAAAAGATGCTTGCTCCTTGGAAGAAAAGTTATGACCACCTTAGACAGCATATTAAAAAGTAGAGACATTACTTTGCCAACAAAGGTCCATCTAATCAAAGCTATGGGTTTTCCAGTAGTCATGTATGGATATGAGAGTTGGACTATAAAGAAAGCTAAGTGTTGAAGAATTGATGGTTTTGAACTGTGGTGTTGGAGAAGACTCTTGAGAGTCCCTTGGACAGCAAGGAGATCTATCCAGTCCATCCTTAAGGAAATCAGTCCTGAATATTCATTGGAAGGACTGATACTGAAGCTGAAACTCCGATACTTTGGCCACCTGATGCGAAGAACTGACTCCTTAGAAAAGACCCTGGTGCTGCTGGGAAAGATTGAAGGTGGGAGGAGAAGGGGACAACAGAGGATTAGATGATTGGATGGCATCACCGACTCAATGGACATGAGTTTGAGTAAGCTCTGTGAGTTGGTGATAGACAGGGAGACTTGCTGTGCTGCAGTCCATGGCGTCACAAAGAGTCGGACAGGACTGAACAACTGAACTGAACTCAACTCAACTTTCTCTGGAAATTTCACTCCCTAATTTTGATTTTAAACTTTTATAACCTCCATTGGCAGTTTCTCATATACCCCTCTGACAACATTAACTATAGATCATATAAAATAACATCATCAGGCAAAGAAAAGCAAACTTCACATTTGGGGAAGAGGGGTGCTCGCTGAGGTCTAGAGTGAGTCATGTCTCCAGGGATGAGTCAGGCTCCATAAGGAAGAATCCAGCTGCAAATGAGTAAATAACTATCTGCCAAGTAAAGCAGGATACACAGAGTACAGTGCAAAGCATCAAGAGGTAACCCAAGGTAGGGTTCAGCAACATAGTAGTCCCAAGAAGTACATGTGTGGATCTAAGAATAAGTAATTTGTAAAAGTCCAGAAAGGAAAACACTATTATGTAGCAGCAGTACCCTTGGGAACAAGGAGGAAATATTCCACTTTTAAAAAAGTGTAAAGTAAGGCACTTTGTGCTGGGAAAAAGGCAGAAGCCCAGTTTTTGTAAGGTAAGAACCAGCAAAGTTAGCATGCCCTGAGTTAGAAGTCATTACAGTTCTCCCGTCTAAGCTTATATTACTCCCAAAGTCATGATAGGGGCTGAGTACCTGGCTGCACATTAAAATCATCTGTGGCGCTTTAAAAAAAATCCCAATCACAAGGCAACTGCTTCAGAACCTCTAGAGTACGGCTCGGAATGAGTAGTTTTTAGAGCACTCCATGTGACTCCAACTCACAGCCAACTTAAGAACCACCACTATGATATGTAGGTTGGGGAGAGGGCTCAGCTACAAAGGAGGGTTACAGAGGCAGAAAGACAGAAAGATTGTATGTAGCTTCTTTCTTTTTGAAAAGCTCACCGAAGGATTCTCCTCCAAACTTCTAGTCTTAGATTAATAAATTTCTGTATATATGTGCTGGCCTTCTAAATTGATTATGCTACTTGTTACTTACACAGCATACTCCTTATCTTGAACATCTTTCCATTAATAAATAATCTGTAATATCTAACACTGTATTTTCATTTTGAATAAATGTGTCTTTAGTAAGTACACATTTTACTGACATATCTATTTATAGATATCCAGTGGGGATACCAGCAGAAGTTCAGGCATATGTGCACATGCCTTTTAAATTGGTGAGGACAGTTGAGAGAGAAGTCTGTTCAGTGGGAGTAAGAGCTTCATGGAGAAAGCCTACCCTCAAGGATATTATGGGGGAAAGTTTAGATATTAAATATTGACATTATATGTTATTATTTGATATATAAATATCCCTTAAAAATAAACTAAAAATGAAGACCACAATGTAAATTCCAGATTACATGGACAGGCAAATTACAGAAGAATCAACAATATGGAATGTTCATTAAAACTTTAAAAATTTTCCGATTAAAACAAGAAGGCACAATAATTTGTTTAAGTCTCTCAGACTGACTGGCAAAGATGAAAAAGATTGGTAATATGGGTACCATCTAGTGAAGATGAGAGAAAATAGCTAGCTTATTTACAGCTGACAGAAGGTCACAGACCCTTCAACCTCTCCTCCAACTGGTACAAAATCTGTAGAAATCATTCTCTCCTATATCCATCAAAACTGTTCATTTACAACAGCACTGCTTATAGTCAGGCAACTACAAACAACATGGAAGTCCATTAAAAGGCATCTGGCTAAATAAGGTATGGTACATTCAACAAAAGAATCCTACATGACCACATGAAAAATAATAAGCAGGGGCTTCCCTGGTGGCTCAGTGGTAAAGAATCTGCCTGCCAGTGCAGGTGCACAAGTTTGATCCCTGATTTGGGAATATCTCACATGATGTGGAGCAACTAAGCCCATGAGCCACAACTACTGAGCCTGTGCTCTAGAACCCGGCAGCTGCAACTGCTGAAACCCACACACACTAAAGCCTATGCTCTGCAACCAGAGAAGCCTCTGCAATGAGAAGCCTGTGCACTGGAACTATAGAATAGCCCGCACTTGCTGCAACTAGAGAAAGCCTGCATGCAACAACAATGTACACCTGTGGTGGATTCATTTTGATATTTGGCAAAACTAATACAATTATGTAAAGTTTAAAAATAAAATTAAATTTAAAAAAAAAAGACCAAGCAGAGCCAAAAATAAAATAAATAAAAATTTTTTTAAAGTCTACTGTTTAGTGGATTTTAGTGTATTCACAGTGTTGTGCAACTATCACCACTAATTACAGGATACTTCCACCATTCCCCAAACAAAAACCATATCTCTCTCAATATCTTCCTAATCCTTTGGTAAAACTAACCTAATTTCTCTTTCTATTAATTTGCTTGTTCTGGACATTTCACATAAATGGAATCATGTAATATGAGGCCTTTCCTGTTTTTTGTATCTGTCTTCTTTCACATAGCCTAATGTATTCAAGGTTCATTTTTGTTGTGACATGTATCAGTAAATTGCTTCCCAGGTGGCTCAGTGGTAAAAAAATCTGCCTGCCAATGCAGGAAACACAAGAGACTCGGGTTCAATCCCTAGGTCAGAAAGATCCCCTGTAAGAAGAAATAGCAACCCACTCCAGTATTCTTGCCTGGAAAATACCATGAACCGAGGAGCCTGGTGGGCTACAGTCTATAGGGTCACAAAGAGTCGGACACAATAGTGACTAAGCAAGCATAATAAGTACATTATTACTTTTTATGTTGAATAATATTCCATGGTACCAAACTATGCTTATCCATTCTTCAGCTGATGGACATTTGAGTTACTTTCTGGCTATTATGAATAAGGCTGATATGACAATTCCTATACATATTTTTGGAGAAGGCAATGGCACCCCACTCCAGTACTCTTGCCTGGAAAATCCCATGGACAGAGGAGCCTGGAAGGCTGCAGTCAGACACGACTGAGCAACTTCACTTTCACTTTTCACTTTCACGCATTGGAGAAGGAAATGGCAACCCACTTCAGTGTTCTTGCCTGGAGAATCCCAGGGACTGGGGAGCCTGGTGGGCTGCCATCTCTGGGGTTGCACAGAGTCGGACATAACTGAAGTGACTTAGCAGCAGCAGCAGCATACATATTTTTATGTGAACATAGATTTTCAAGTCTTTTGGTTACATACCTAGGAATGGAATTGCTGCATCATTCGGTAGCTCTATCATTAATTTTTGAGGAACTGCCAAAAAGTTTTCCACAGTAGCTGCACTATTTTATTTATTTTTCCCCTCCGCAATATATGGCTTCTCCGGTGGCTTAATGGTAAAGAAACTGCCAGCAATGCAGAAGATGTGGCAGAAGCTGCCAGTTTGACCCTGAGTCAGGAAGATCCCGCAGAGAAGGAAATGGCAACCCACTCCAGTATTCTTTCCTGGGAAATCCCATGGACAGAGGAGTTTGGTGGGCTATAGTCCACGGGGTTGCAAAAGAGCTGGACAGGACTAAGTGACTAAAAAACAACAACAGCAAAGTACAGTGTTCCAATTTTTCTACATCATCACTGACACCTATTTTCCATTTTTATAAAAATCACATTCACCCTAGTGAGTGTGAAGTGAAAATGAAGACGCTCAGTCATTTCCGACTCTGCAACCCCATGAACTGTAGCCTACTACACTCCTCTATCCATGGGATTTCCCAGGCAAGAGTACTGGAGTGGGTTGCCATTTCCTTCTTTGCAGGATCTTCCCGACCCAGGGATCGAACCTGGGTCTCCCGTATTGTAGGCAGAGGCTTTACCGTCTGAGCCACCAGGGAAGGTTTGAAGTACCTCACTGTGATTTTGATTTGCATTTTCCTAATAACTAATGATGTTGAGTATATTTTCAGGGGCTTATTGGCCATTTGTATATCTTCTTTAAAGAAATGTCTATTAGAATCCTTCGCTCACTTTAAAATCAGGTTGTTTCTTTGTATGTTCTGGATACCATACCCTTATCAGATATATGATTTGCAAAATTTTCCCTCACTCTGTATGTTATGTTTTTACTTTCTTGATAATGATTTTTAATACAAAAAATATTTTATTCTGATGAATTTTTTTTATTTTTTGCTTGAGCTTCTTGTGCTTTTGCTATCATAGTTAAGAAACCATTGCCTAATCTAACATCACAAAGATTTACATCTCTGCTTCATTCTAAAGGTTTTATAGTTTTAAGTGTTTATATTTAGGTCTTTGGTCCACTTTGAGTTAATTTTTGTATGTGGTATGAGGAATCCAAACTCATTCTTTCATATGTGGATATCTGGTTGTCTCAGCAACATTTGTTGGACTTCACGTACTTCAATTAGATATTTTTGCCTAGATTACATCATAGATGATGTTAGGTACTCTATATTAAAATCCCATCAGAAGATAATTTCTGGGTGAACTGTTATTAGAGAGGTGAAACTTTCATTTTAGTGTGATAACTACCATATCCCTCCCTTGTACACTGACATTTTCCTTTGTGACTAGAAAATAATCTGTATGGCATGATAGGAATGTCTAGTTACCCATCAACTATTCTCAAAATGGTTTTAGCAAATAGTTTTACTATTTGTCATCATCATGTAGTCATCTGTTGCCTAGTCTATAAAAAGAAGGGACTAGACAAGATCATCTTAACTTTCATTTGTGACATTAATTTATTCTCTTAGTCTAATGTTGACTTTATATGAATCTAGCCATATCTTGTTTTCTCCTGTAGTAATAAAAGACTGTTACTTCAAATGACTAAGGCAGAAAGGGCATAACCCCTTGATGAATGATATTTTAAGTATTCATGCTATTATTTCTCCAACATTTGTTTCATCCTCTTATTTTTTTCATTGTGGTTGCTGAAAAGGCTGATATGCTAAGACCTTCAGTCAGAAAGCTTCACGTTTTAAGATGATGGCACTAAATGTTTCTAACACCAAATGCAACCTCTGGAGAAATGCGAAAAGCTGCTTTTTATATATTTCAGCATTGTGACTAATAGAGATTTGTCAGAATTTTCCTGAATCCTTGAGAATGTTTTGAGAGAAGAAATCTAGACAACACTAAAAAGAGACTAAATAGTTACTTATAAGAATATAGAGGACTCAGAACTAAGAAAATAGCCCTATTCTTTGCTGAATAAAAAATTAAGACCAATGGGTAGAATTTAAGGGCAGCCAGATTTCAGGTCAATGCAAAAAAGCTCTCTCTAAAATCCAAGCTGTTCAGAATGGAGCAGACTGTTGCCTTGTGAGGCAGAGGGCATCCCCTCTTGGAAGGGTCCCAACAGAGGTTACTGTGCTAACATTTGGGTATTCTGTGGCTTGAGACTCATGTGCTGGGTCAGGAATGGAATAAATAAGACCTAAGATTCTTTCCAAGTTATGACCAACCTAGATAGCATATTAAAAAGCAGAGATATTACTTTACCAACAAAGGTCGGTCTAGTCAAGGCTATGGTTTTTCCAGTGGTCATGTATGGATGTGAGAGTTGGACTGTGAAGAAAGCTGAGCACCGAAGAATTGATGCTTTTGAACTGTGGTGTTGGAGAAAACTCTTGAGAGTCCCTTGGACTGCAAGGAGGTCCAACCAGTCCATCCTAAAGATCAGTCCTGGGTGTTCATTGGAAGGACTGATGCTAAAGCTGAAACTTCAATACTTTGGCCACCTCATGCGAAGAGTTGATTCATTGGAAAAGACACTGATGCTGGGAGGGATTGGAGGCAGGAGGAGAAGGGGATGACAGAGGATGAGATGGCTGGATGGCATCACCGACTCTATGGATGTGAGTTTGAGTGAACTCTGGGAGTTGGTGATGGACAGGGAGGCCTGGCATGCTGCGATTCATGGGGTCGCAAAGAGTCAGACACGACTGAGCAACTGAACTGAACTGAAGATTCTTTCCACACTTAGACACTTGGAAGTCATCTTCACCTTCTCCTATATCATTAAACTCTACCTATCATTCCATTTCCTCAACACCTCTCATACTTATCCATTCCTATTTTTAGTTCTACTAACACTAGGGCTAAAATCTCCTAACAGCCCTCTACATGACCTCCACGTTCACAGCATACTTTACTAGAGTGATTGCTCCTGCTTCTCCCTTTGTTGTGAATTCTATCATTTTTTCATCACTCAGCACAAACTCTCCTCCTCAGGGAAGTCTTCTCTTGCTCAGCCTAACAGAGTCCTTCACTACTTCCATTGAATGAAACAGTACTTTGTATACATATTTCCACCTTGCATTTATCATTCTATAGTGCAATTTTGTCTCAGCTCTTTGGAAAGAGAGGGAGACATAATCTTCCTATGAATGTGGGAGGGTGTATTGTCATGCCTTTTCTGGTTCTTGCTTCAGTTAGAAATCACAACAGGATTGAACTTCATTTTGGTTACTGGTGCTTCAGCGATGGCCATAAAAAGGAAGAACTAAATCAAATTGTTAATAACTGACAAGGGCTTTTTTTTTTTTTTAATGTGTCATTCTTTCCATCTATGCATTCTGCTAGAGCATTTCAGTGGCTTAATCAAAAATTGGAGTGAATATTAAATAAAGGAAACCATTTGCAAAGCTACCTCACACTTTGGGTTAAGGAGCCTGAGCTCCTTAAGAAATAGTTTAGCATTTCATATCTCATTAAACAGAACACACAGTACTTTAGATATTTTTCTTTCACTCTAATGATTTTGATAGCAGCTGTTGTTAATTGGGGAAGACTATATTTGTCAAAGCAGCTGATCATCTTATATTTTTTAAAAAACAGAATGTAACAGGAATTTGGGAATCTGCCCAGTATGCTTTTTGAGAAATGATGGTGATGGTTGACAACTCTTTTTATTGTGCCTCTTCCTGAAACCTGGAGAGGGCAATGGCACCCCACTCCAGTACTCTTGCCTGGAAAATCCCATGGACAGAAGAGCCTGGCCAGTCCATGGGGTCGGGAAGAGTCGGACACGACTGAGGGACTTCGCTTTCAATTTTCACCTTCAGGCATTGGAGAAGGAAATGGCAACCCACTCCAGTGTTCTTGCCTGGAGAATCCCAGGGATGGGGGAGCCTGGTGGGCTGCCGTCTGTGGGGTCGCACAGAGTCAGACACGACTGATGCGACTTAGCAGCAGCAGCAGCAGCTTCCTGAAACTCCCTCACAGGGGCATAACCTGCCCATTTACAGGGTAAATCTAAAGACAGATTGTTGTCTAATACTATAATGACACAGAAATGTACTCTCCCTGAACTACACTGAAGGAGAATCAAATAAGGGAGCCATAAATTATTAATAGCTGCTCTTATTAACCTGCTCTTCAAGAATGCAATACTGGTTGCTTTTAAGGGAGTCTGGAAATTCTTTCCTCTGTGTTAAGAGCAAAAGAAAAAAAATAATTTTAAAGGAAGCAAACAAGGAGAGAGGCAAGGGAAGAAAAATGAGGGCAGGAATACTTCAGCTTCCTACCATTAAGCAGTTCTGTATCTTTGAGATGTCAACATTTTGAAAAGAAAGCTTCTTGGAATATTTATTTTTTCCCCCCAAGATTTAGCCAAGGGCTTTTATTGGCAGTATATGCTCAGTTTTCCCCCATATATTTAAAAAATAATTATTTACATATTTCAACACTTTATTTTATCCCTCTGAGTGGCTCTGTGTTGGGACATCTAAAATAACTATTTTAGCATTTGTTGTTCTTCTCTCCATGAAGGCAATTTCCAATTCTCTTTTTGCCTTTGCCTATATTCTTTTGAGGGCCCCTGATGGCTCAGACGTTAAAGAACTGGGTTCAATCCCTGGGTCAGGAAGATCCCCTAGAGAAGGGAATGGCTACCCACTTCAGTATTCTTGCCAGGAAAACTCCATGGACAGAGGAGCCTGGTGGGTTACAGTCCATGGAATCGCAAAGAGTCGGACATGACTGAGCAACTAACATACACACACATACATATTCTTTTGCTAATAAAAAACAGACCCAATAATAAGCTTTGATGAGGATGAGCCTCAGAAATAGCTTAGGATTCAGGTATCAGCATACTATGGCCCACAAAACTAATCTAGCCTCCTGCCTGTTTTTAAAATAGTTTTATTGGAATACAGCCATCCCCACTCATTACATATTGTCTATGGCTTCTTCTTTGCTATAATGATGAAGTTTACAAAGATTGTATGACCCTAAAATTTTTATTATCTGATTTTTCACACAGAAAAAAAATGTTTTGTTTACTCCTAAGCCTTAGGTCACTGCTATTAAGAGTGTGGTTTACAGACTGTGATTGGTCTATATACTATTTGTTACCAATTTGCAGTAATATGAGGAGCCTATATGAACTATAAATAGAAACCAACGATGTCATAGGCACACTTTGAATTAAGCTGATGTTCTTTTTGCATCAAGACTTTCTTGATGAAGGGAGCAGTTGTATATATTAACATTCTGAGGCAAGCTCTTTATTTCTCTGTGGATCAGCATTTTTTGTGACTTTCACTTAAGTGACAATAAAAATTTAACCAACTTTGAGGAGAGGGCATGTGTGTATGCTGTCGCTTCAGTCATGTCCAACTCTTTGTGACCCTATGGACTGTAGCCCATCAGGCTTCTCTGTCCATGGGGATTCTCCAGGCAAGAATACTGGAGTGGGTTGCCATGCCCTCTTCCACGGCATCTTCCTGACTCAGAGATCAAAGCTGTGTCTCCTGTGGCTCCTGCATTGCAGGCAGATTCTTTACCATTGAGCCTTGAGGAGAGTATTTACTATAAAATATTTCTAAGCTGTGTGACTCATAGAGATATGTAAAGCTATCAGTTAGTTTTTTCTATTTGAAAAACTTCCTCAAGGACATCCCTTGGAATATCCCCCAAGGACATCACCTTAGGGGTTAAGAGTCCACCAGTCAATGCAGGGAACATGGGTTTGAGTTCTGGTCCAGGAAGATCCCATGTGCCGCAGAGCAACTAAACATGTGTGCCACAACTTCTGAGCCTGCACTCTAGAGTCCACGAGTTGCAACTCCTGAGCCCATACACCAAAACTACTGAAGCCCATGTGCTCTAGAGCCTGTGCTGTACAAGAGAAGCCACCACAATGAGAAGCCCACACATACTAGCGAGTAGCATTTGCTCACAGCAACTAGAGAAAGCCCACGTGCAGCAAGAAAAACTCAGCATAGCCAAAAATAAATAAATAAAATTAAAAACAAAAACTTCCCCAAAATGTCGTCACTTAAAACAGGTTGCAATTTGGCAACGTGGACAGGGCTTGACTTGAGGGTCACAGCTTTGACCAGGTTCAGCCAATTTTTCATTTGGGCTTGCTCATGTGTCTGTGGTCATTGGCAGGTCACCTAGGACTGGTTGGTCTAAGACAATTCAATAGAATAGTCTTGCTCCACATGGTCTCTTAGGATGATCAGGCTATCGTTCGCAGAGTCCCAAGAGTAGGAAAGAGGAAGCTGAGGTCTCTCAAGGCCTAGGTTCAAAACTCACAAAATATCACTTCCATTACATTGTTGGCCAGTTACAAGAGCTGTCCACCTCATCTTGAGGATGGGGAAATAGACTCTACCTATTGATGTAGGAGCTGCAGAGTACTGTTGTTCACTGTATTTCCCACATATTTTTGCAATTAACTGACAAAGAGGACGGGAAAAAGAAGATTGCTCCTCTGTAGTCCATTCTTCTTTTCCAAACTTTGGTCAAATCTCACTATTCTGGTGACTATTATAATTGTTGTTCAGTTGGCCTGATCCAGTTTCAGAGTTGTATGTGATCTTCATGAAAGATTCTTACATCCAAAACCAGACATCTGAATTATAACAAGAGGCCTTATAATGAAGGCCTTTTATAACGAAAACGGGCCTGAGGTTTTGGGTCCATGCCCTTGTGCTGAAGAATTTTAGGCTCTAGAGCATATAAGATTCTAGCATTATAAACTTCATATGAAACATTTTTATATGTGAATCACCTTTAGCAGATTGTCAGAGCTTATTGATCTATACAGCCCCAGTGTAGTCCCTTACATTTACATGCTACATTGTGGAAGTACCAAACTTGAATGATGTGAACAGAAAATGCTAAATAATAACATACCTTAGGTAGTCTGTGAGTTTCCCACTCCTATCACTGGGGTGATACACTTTGTAAAGCAATTGTGATTTTGTTTGGTGTATTTGTATCTATGACAATATGTGTATAGCTATATCAGTATTTTCACAACTATCTGAGAGGAAAGAAAGAATGAATGAGGACTGGACACTACATAACTTAGCATTTCCTACTGTCTGCATCTTGGGAATCTCAAAGTAGATGCATTTCTTCAGGGAAATTAGTTACATAGACTGTTTCTAGGGGATGTATTCTACCCCATATTTCTCTTAAAATTATCTGAAATGTTGGCTACAATAGGAAGACAACTAATAGAAATATCAAGTAACACATAAGAGCTATATTGCTATGCTAAGTCACTTCAGTTGGGTCTGACTCTTTGCAATCCCATGGACTATAGCCTGCCAGGCTCCTCTGCCCACAGGATTCTTCAAACAAGAAGACTGGAGTGAGTTGCTCCTCCAAGGGATCTTCCCAACCCAGTGATCAAACCTTATGTCTCCTGCATTGGCAGGCAGGTTCTTTACCACTAGCGTTACCTGGGAAGCCCTGAATAACAAATATCAGTTATTAATTAAAACATGTGCAGATACAATCAGACACAGAACTCTGAAGTGCCCTGAATTCACAATGCTCTATGATCTGACCTCTAACCTTTCTTAAAGCTCTCACACAAACAACATCTTTAGTGTTCCCTGAAGCCCTCAGGGGCACTAAAGCCCTGAAGCCCATGGGAACACAGAAGTCCCAATGCTTTCCAGCCTAGAAGTCACTCTTCTTTTAGGGTATCAACAGTAGTTCAAGCCTCTAATCCTGCTTGACTGCAGGAAGTCCAATTTTTACCAGCTTCTGCTTCCCAAGTATCCCTAAAAATTCCCAGGAAGGGCTTTCTCATTCCAAAAATCCACCATGACTTGGCACCCCAGCCCATCAACTGATTCTGGCCTGCTCCTCTATTCCTCTGCAGGTCAAGGTTCATTACTGTCAGCCAGTGAAACTTCCTCTTGTACAACTTTACCACCATGGAGACCCCAATCCTTTCATTCAAATCCACACAGTGGTATCTAAGACCAGGATGTAATCCTTAACAAGACTTGCATAGAGGCTTAGAGAGTAATAGAGGGGAACTTCCCTAATAGTTTAAAACCCTATGTCAGATGTAGTAGTTCTCAGTATCTACAAGCCAAGGAGCTTCCATAGGAGTTTCCTATTGGACATCTCTCACTTTGGCTTCTGACCTGCCCACATGGTACATGGCTCACTTATTCCCCCACTGAGTGTTTTCTTGAGGCCCCTGTTCTCTCCCAGATCTGAGGCCCTCATGCCCAAAGCCAAGAGAAAGAAAACTCTTTCTTCTTCTCCAGTGAGAGGATATCCAAGAGAAAAGACCTAAGCTTCAGAGGTCCCAGTGAAAAAAATTTGTTTTTTTTCACTGACATATCCCAAGTGACTGAGACAGTACCTTGACATAGTAGGCCTTCAATAATAATTGGATAATTGAATTAAACGGCTTGTTTTTCTAAAAAGATTCAGTAGTGGGTACATTTCCAAAGGTTCATATAGTCAAAGCTATGGTTTTTCCAGTAGTCATGTACAAATATGATAGTTGGATCATAAAGAAGGCTGAGTGCCAAAGAATTGATACTTCTGAACTGTGGTACTGGAGAAGACTCTTAAGAGTCCCTTGGATAGGAAGGAGATCAAACCAATCAGTCCTAAAGGAAGTTGACCCTGAATATTCACTGGAAGGACTGATGCTGAAGAGGATGAGATGGTGGATGGCATCATCGACTTAATGGACATGAGTCTGAGCAAACTCTGGAGATAGTGAAGGACAGGGAAGCCTGGCATGCAGCAATCCATGGGGTCACAAACAGTTGGATACAACTGAGCAACTGAACAACAACAACCAGAGTTTAGTTATTTCAGAACCCTAGTCTAATATGGGAATTTTCAAGGCCAGCTCACTCCTCTTTAGGGTCTCTTCTTTAGCAGAAGGTAAATGTGTATCTCCATATCCTTTCTGCCAAAGTTGCTCTCCACTCCTAATCACCTTTTAATGGGAAGTTTTTCCTCTTCATGGACATCAAAGTTTCCAGAAATACTTCAGAGCTCAATTTCAGCAGAACACCCACTTACTGGAATACATTGCTCACTCATTGCTCAGATTCTAGACCATAAACCAAACCCTGTTAATAGATTGACAGTCTCCTCTAATCTGAATCAGTGGAGCAGCTCTCTGCTTCCACCTTCTTACCTTTTGGGGACTGGTACAAATATCTGTATTTGCTACTTTCCGGAAATCCCTATATGTGGTGAACATTTGCTGATTTACCAGCTTTCAATCAATAGTTCCATATTAGTTAACTTCTGACAGGTCAACTGCAGGAGAAGAGAACATAATTTGTTTTACTAGAGATCATCATTTTTTATTATTCTCCATCCATTATCTCTTTTCCTTTTTCCTGTGTAGAGAATGATCATTCTTCCCCACTATTCTCCAGTTGTTCTACTTTGAGGTGGCCATGAAAATGTGTCTTCCAGATCCAGACTGTAGGCATCCTCATTAACATGCTCTGAAATCCATCATTGCATCGGAGCCATGTGCTTTGCTTTCTATGGCCCATAATGTAATGTAATATAATGTGCTCAGATGCTCCATTATGTCTAACTCTGTGACCCATGGACTGTAGCCCACCAGGTTCCTCTCTCCATGGGATTCTCCCAGCAAGAATACTGGAGTAGGGTGTCATTTCCTCCTCCAGGCATTCTTCCCAACCTAGGGATCAAACCTGTGTCTCTCACTGCATTGGCAGGAGAATTCTTCACGGCTAGCACCACGTGGGAAGGCCTTTCTATGGGTTGGATTGCTCACTCACCCAGTCGCTTCAGTCATGTCCAGCTCTTTGTGATTCCATAGACTGTAGCCCAACAGGCTTCTCTGTGGATGGGATTCCCTAGGCAAGAATACTGGAGTGGGTTTCCATTTCCTTCTCCAAGGGATCTTCCTGACCCAGGGATCAAACCCACACCTCCTGTACCTCCACATTGCAGGCAGATTCTTTATCATTGAGTAAACTTCCAGTTAATGACAGAGCAAGGTGGGGAAACTAAGGCAGGCCTGTTCCTAAGAGGCACAGGACTCTTCCAATGCCAAACTTTGATGCTGGATTTCCCAATGACCTTGCCAAACTTTCTTAGAACTAAAATGAAGTCTATGATGCTTTCCCCAACTTTCCTTCTTTTTTTCTCTTATTGACCCATAGTCAGACCTGTGTTGAAATCTAACGCTGACTTTCCTTACCTTCATTCCCTACCCCTTCCCTGCCTTACTTTTCCCTCACAGGCATTGCTTCTAATAAATCTCTTGCTATTCCAATCTCATCTTGGAATCTGACTCTTGGATGATCCAGATTAACACAAGAGGTACTGAGAATGGATTGAGAAAGTAGATGAGGAAATGGGAGTCTGCGACTAGTTTATTAGTCACTTGGGGAATGAAGGAGGTATCACCCTCTCTGGCAGGCGGAACATGGACTGTCCCTGCCACAAGGTAATAGTGGCTCAAGATTTCTAAAGATTTCGCTCTTGGTGACCTGGGAGATTATCCTGGTGAAGGGAAATTCTGTGGCAAATACAATGGTGCAGACATGTGAAATTTATGTCAGCAGGAAGTGGGAAGGAAAGATGCCTACAAATAACCAAACATTTTTAGAACTATTACACAAAGAAATAGTTGACACTGATAGCCAGATATCCAAAGTATTATCATGGCTCCCTGCTAATGTGCTGTTTTAGGAGCCAGGTAATAAATAAATAAATCATTGGAAAAGACCCTGATGCTTGGAGGGATTGGGGGCAGGAAGAAAAGGGGACGACAGAGGATAAGATGGCTGGATGGCATCACTGACTCGATGGACGTGAGTTTGAGTGAACTCCAGGAGTTGGTGATGGACAGGGAGGCCTGGTGTGCTGCAATTCATGGGGTCGCAAAGAGTCGGACACGACTGAGCGACTGAACTGAACTGAATAAATAAGTACACTAAAGTTTGGCTCATAGTTGGCTCACTGGATCCAAGAACCCACTTACTGGTCATTTAGCCAGTTCCTGAGAGTATTACTAAAATTAGAGTGACAGTTGGACTAACCCCTATACTGGATCCTTGGGCTGTGGTAAAAGCTATCATAGTGAATAAACCTAAGTGGGAACTTCTGAAACTGTCTCTAGCCCCCAACAAAAATAGTAAAAATACAGTTTCATATCCAATAAATATAGTGGAAAGTGTTGCTACCATTAAAGACCTAAATGATGCAGAAGTGGTGAGCTCTCTATTTCTGTTTAACTCACCAGTGTGGCTCCTGCAGAAAACAGATGGATCCTGGAGAATGACTATGGACTATTACAGACTGAATCAGGTAGTAAACATGATCATATGCCAAACATGGTATTGTGCTAAGGGGATTAATAAGACTTCAGGTTCATGTCATGCAGCCATTGATCTGTACAATGTGTTCTTTTTCAGTCCACCTAAAAAAGATGAAAATGATCCACATTCATGTGAGATAAACAACATTAAAATTTTCAACTTTCTCTCAGGGTTATGTTAGTACTCTTCACCCTTTGTCATAATTTTGCTTTAAAAGATCTGAATCACCTTCATGTCCCACAGAGCATCACATTCATTCACTACATCAATGACATCATAATGATTGGACAAGAGAAGACGAGATGACTAGTACATTGAAGGCCTTGGTAAGACATATGCTCCAGAGGGTGAAAGATAAACCATCTGAAGACTCAGGACCTGCCACTTCAGTGAAATTGTTAGGGGTCCAGTGGTCAGGGACATGCTGGGAAATTCCTTTCAAAGCAAAAGACATATCACTGAATCTTGCATCAGATCAGATCAGATCAGTCACTCAGTCATGTCCAACTCTTTGCGACCCCATGAATCGCAGCACACCAGGCCTCCCTGTCCATCACCAACTCCCGGAGTTCGCTCAGACTCACGTCCATCGAGTCAGTGATGCCATCCAGCCATCTCATCCTCTGTCGTCCCCTTCTCCTCCTGACTCCCAGCATCAGAGTCTTTTCCAATGAGTCAACTCTTCGCATGAGGTGGCCAAAGTACTGGAGTTTCAGCTTTAGCATCATTCCTTCCAAAGGAATCCCAGGGCTGATCTCCTTCAGAATGGACTGGTTGGATCTCCTTGCAGTCCAAGGGACTCTCAAGAGTCTTCTCCAACACCACAGTTCAAAAGCATCAATTCTTCGGCGCTCAGCTTTCTTCACAGTCCAACTCTCACATCCATACATGACCACAGGAAAAACCATAGCCTTGACTAGACGAAACTTTGTTGGCAAAGTAATGTCTCAGCTTTTGAATATGTTGTCTAGGTTGGTCATAACTTTCCTTCCAAGGAGTAAGCGTCTTTTAATTTCATGGCTGCAGTCACCATCTGCAGTGATTTTGGAGCCCAGAAAAATAAAGTCTGACATTGTTTCCACTGTTTCCCCATCTATTTCCCATGAAGTGATGGGACTGGATGCCATGATCTTAGTTTTCTGAATGTTGAGCTTTAAGCCAACTTTTTCACTCTCCACATTCACTTTCATCAAGAGGCTTTTTAGTTCCTCTTTGCTTTCTGCCATAAAGGCAGTGTCATCTGCATATCTGAGGTTACTGATATTTCTCCCAGCTATCTTGATTCCAGCTTGTGCTTCATTCAGCCCGGCATTTTGCATGATGTACTCTGCATGTAAGTTAAATAAGCAGGGTGACAATATACAGCCTTGACATACTCCTTTCCCTATTTGGAACCAATCTGTTGTTCCATGTCCAGTTCTGTTTCTTCTTAACCTGCATACAGATTTCTCAGGAGGCAGGTCAGGTGGCCCGGTATTCCCATCTCTTGAAGAATTTTCCACAGCTTATTGTGATCCACACAAAGGCTTTGGCGTAATCAATAAAGCAGGTGATGTTTTTCTGGAACTCTTGTGCTTTTTTGATGATCCAACAAATGTAGGCAATTTGATCTCTGGTTCTTCTGCTTTTTCTAATCCAACTTGAACATCTGGAAGTTCACACTTCATGTCCTGTTGAAGCCTGGCTTGGAGAATTTTGAGCATTACTTTGCTAGCATGTGAGATGACTGCAATTGTGTGGTAGCTTGAACATTCTTTGGCATTGCCTTTGTTTGGGATTGGAATAAAAACTGACCTTTTCCAGTCCTGTGGCCACTACTGAGTTTTCCAGATTTGCTGGCATATTGAGTGCAGCACTTTCACAGCATCATCTTTTAGGATTTGAAATAGCTCAGCTGGAATTCATTCACTTCCACTAGCTTTGTTTGTAGCGATGCTTCCTAGGGGCCACTTGACTTTGCATTCCAGGATGTCTGGCTCTAGGTAAGTGATCACACCATCGTGGTTATCTGTGTCATGAATATCTTTTTTGTATAGTTCTTTTGTGTATTCTTGCCACCTCTTCTTAATATCTTCTGCTTCTGTTAGGTCCATACCATTTCTGTCCTTTATTGTGCCCATCTTTGCAAGAAATGTTTCCTTGGTATATCTAATTTTATTGAAAAAATGTCATCTTTTCCATTCTATTATTTCCTCTATTTCTTTGCATTGATCACTGAGGAAGGCTTTCTTACCTCTCCTTGCTATTCTTTGGAACTCTGCATTCACATGGGTATATCTTCACTTTTTTCCTTTGCCTTTAGCTTCTCTTGTTTTCTCAACTATTTGTAAGGCCTCCTCATACAACCATTTTGCCTTTTTGCATTTCTTTTTCTTGGGGATCGTCTTGATCACTGTCTACTGTACAATGTCACAAACTTTTTAGAACTAACACCCAAAAAAGATGTCCTTTTCATTATAGGGGACTGGAATGCAAATGTAGGAAGTCAAGAGATACCTGGGATAACAGGCAAATTTGGTCTTAGAGTACAAAACGAAGCATGTCAAAGGTAACAGAGTTTTGCCAGGAGAATGCACTGGTCATAGCAAACACCCTCTTCCAACAACACAAGAGAAAACTCTACACATGGACATCACCAGATGGTCAACACCGAAATCAGACTGATTATATTCTTTGCAGCCAAAGATGGAGAAGCTTTATACAGTCAGCAAAAACAAGACCAGGAGCTGACTGTGGCTCAGATCATGAACTCCTTATTGCCAAATTCAGACTTCAATTGAAGAAAGTAGGGAAAACCACCAGAACATTCAGGTATGACCTAAATCAAATCCCTTACTATTATACAGTGGAAGTGGGCAGTATATCTGGCATCTACTTTATGTCAAAGGTTAGAATGTGTACAAGTTACTGAGTAGTAGCCAATGGCCTGGCCATCTGATCAGAGATCTGGAAAGAAAAGCATTGGAAGATTAAAGATAAGGGGATATGGGCTACAGGTATGTGAGCAAACATGTGGGAAGGGACATGAAGTGTATTGTACATTAACACTAACCAAAAAGCATCTGTTAATATCATGAAGAAGTACTCAACTACTAAGTAGACAAAACAACTACCTAATTAAATGACTAGTCAGACTTTGTCACTGATCTTCCCACAATTGTCACAATAGGTACATAAATGAAGTAGCCATGTGGCAGGCATGGAGGCTCTATATTGGCCCAAGAGCATGGCCTATCACATTTGGAGGCTGATTTAGTAACTGCTATCTGTAAATGTCCAGCCTATTAGCAACAGAAACCAATGCTGAGCCATCAGTAGGGTACTATTTGTTTCTCATGGAAAGCAGCTGGCCACTAGAGTGTGTGAAAGTCACTCAGTCATGTTTGACTCTCTGCAGTCGGACCCCATACAGTCCATGGAATTCTCCAGGCCAGAATACTGGAGTGGGTAGCCTTTCCCTTCTCCAGGGGATCTTCACAACCCAGGGATCAAACCCAGGTCTCCCACATTGCAGGCAGATTCTTTACTAGCTGAGCCACAAGGGAAGCCCTGTTAACTATGCTGGGGCTTTGGCTCAAGCACAAGGGACTAGATACCAGTGTAAGTTAGGGTCTACCTTTCCTGCTCACAGCACCTCAGTTGGCACTACTATATAGAGGAGTGAGAAGATAAGTACCTTTCCAAGATCTGTTGCAGTAAAAGAGCCTGTAGTTCATCTCACTAACCTTCCTCTTCTTTGTTTCCTCTTAGGAATATAGGTCTATGATAACCATTAAGTTACTGCTCCCTGAACCTATGTGGAAAAGTGGATCTGTTTGGTGGGTGAAGTGGATAGTAAAAGCCATGAAAATTTGACTTTCAGACATCTCACCTTGGGAAGAATAATTGACTGACAGCCCTAGCTGCTGTGCTCTGAATATCAGTGCATTTGCACTGAGTTCAAACTTCTCACAGGCTGCTCCCAGGCAATGATTGAGTGAAGTGGGTCATTCTCAGAAGGGGACAGGACTCTCCATAAGGTGACTTTGGCTAAGGATTCCTGACAGCTTCACATAACTTTCTTAGAACTGCACTGGAGTTAAAGATGTTTCTACTGCACTCCTTTTCTTCTCTTTCTCGTTTATTTAGAAGCAGACCTGCATCATGGTCTGATGTTTCTCTTGGCCACCCCCATCTCACTGTTTCCCTTTATAGGACTTTTTTTTTTTTTTTTTTAATTTTCATCCAGTCTCTTCTTGTCAGCTTTCCAAGAGACCTGAATTAACATACCCTCTGTAATCCTTTCAAACACTGTATATATAACAACATACACATACTCTGAACTGGCTCAGAAGTTCAGATGATCAGTAACTCTTTTCCATCCCATCTCTCTTCTCCACAGGTCCTCAGCACAAAAAAAAAAAAGGACTCATCTTTAAAAAACAAATTAATAAAAGTTTACCATTGAAGTAAGGATGATGAGTAAAGCTGTCAGAGTAACCCAAGATATAGAGGTAAGGACTTTACATTAAGGGATCAACCTAAAGTTCTCTTTACTTTTATACTTTTAGCCTGTTTTCTCCTTGCCTTATATGAAGTATCTGTTACACCTTTTGTAAGATGGGATAAGATCAGAAGTGAGCTCTTAGAAAAGTGCCCAACACTATGATTCCCCTACTGGATGTCGCAAGCTATCAGACAAATTTTGAACGATTCAACATCCTGGTAGAAAAAGGAAAATTTCCGTTGTTCCAAACAGAGTAATTCACTTCAAGAAAAAAAAAAATAACACAGTATATGAGCATCATTTATGATTTAAAAAAAATGAAAACAATGGACATTTGAAAGAAAGAATTCTAAAGCACAAGAAAAAATTAAACCAAGGATATAAGGATCAGGTTCTTCAGAGATAAAAAAAAAAAAAAACCTAAATGACCAACTGACAATATAGAAGAGACTATCATAGGAGGAAAGCAAATATTTCACTTTCAAAAAGTGGACCATTTGCCTTCACAAAATATCACAGAAGTACAGGTGTTACATGTATCAGCTAAAATCTAGACATCAAAAAAGAACTCAAGAAAAACTCAAGTGTCTTGAGGGACTAAAATACCAATACTAGGAAACTCTTTAAATTCCTAAATGACAGTCTAGTAAAAATATAATGAATAAATATTTAATTAATGTCTTACTTTAGGAGGCATCAGAGGATTTCCCAGGCCAAATTTTCTTCTGAACAACCAAATTAGAGTGATTAGATCAAATTGTGATAATGTTTAGTTACATCTTGTACAACTAATTGGCCAACTATTTAAAAGATAACTCCTTAGAAGCGTATCTTTCCAACATTTCACCACTCTTACTAAGACTCTGTGGTTCTTAGTAAGACTCTTAGTTCTTAGGCTGTGGTTAGTCCTTATGGTACCTTAGTAAGAATCAGAAAAAGGCATCCCCTCAGGAATTTCGGCTTCCACTCTACCCAGTAAAGAGCACAACCTTAATCCACTCATTCACCCATTCAGTGGATGAAATTACCACCAAATTTTGTCACAGAAAATTAAGACCAAGAGTCACGAACTCCTTCATCTTCCATCTTCTCCACCTCAGATTTCACTCTGTCTTTGTACATTCCCTGTGTCTAGAAGACATGCTCTTTTGCTCCAGCCTCCTGGGCACTTCCTCCTCTCCCCTTCCAGGACCCACTTATACCCATTTACATGCTCACACCATTACTCCTGTGCTCTCTGCAACTTGTTTTCCTCAGCTGTCACATAGGTTCCAGTCTCCTGACTTAAGAAAAAATACACTAAACCTTTTCTTTACCCTGTCCTCCAATGCCAAACTTTTGGAAAAAGCACTGTACATGCATCTTTACCCTCACTTCTTCACCCCTCATTTGTCCCTCAATCTTCTCACAGTTGTATCTCATCTTAACCACTCTATTCATAAAAGGTCAGTCCTGACTCCCTAAGTCATGATAGTTTCTGTTTTTATCCTTCTGGATGTCTCTGCATCATTTGACTCTATTGACTTTCTTTAAATTTTTCTGCCACTGGCTTCGCAGAGACCTCTACCTCTCTGACTTCTCTTTCTAAGCTTATTATTCTTTTATTGATTTTTAAAAGGCAAGAAGAACAGCACATTCTCATCCTTATCTAAGCTTTAATGATGTCATTTACTACTGAGTGTAAGGTCATTGAAAACTTGCACAAACTTCATATATTGATAGAAAATATATTTTATTTCATTAAGGAGAAATCATTCTAAATAATGTGTTATACTCCTTTGAAAGCAAAATTAAATATCTTAAAATGAGACCACAACAATAAATGTTTAGTAGACTTTGATCCTATACTAAAAATACTTTAAAAAACAATTATCATGGAAAATATTTTGTGTGTAAAGATCTACTCTAAAAGGACTAAACAAAAGATAAGGATAAATGGGAACTTGAACAAGCACCAACTTGTGGAATGTACTTAGTAAGATAATTTAATCATTTCTCTTCAATTACCCACTTACATTTATTCAATGGGTCTGGTCCTTCCCTTGCTTCTCATTAAAACTTGGCTTTTCTTATTATTATCACATAAAAAGTTCACTGTGATGGCTCACTTTAAGATTCATTCTTGACTCAAGATTTAGAGGGAAGTAGACACTTATGGCAGAAAGTGAGGAGGAACTAAAAAGCCTCTTGATGAAAGTGAAAGAGGAGAGTGTAAAAGTTGGCTGAAAGCTCAACATTCAGAAAACTAAGATCATGACATCTGGTCCCATCACTTCATGGGAAATAGATGGGGAAACAGTGGAAACAGTGTCAGACTTTATTTTTTGGGGCTCCAAAATCACTGCAGATGGTGACTGCAGCCATGAAATTAAAAGACGCTTACTCCTTGGAAGGAAAGTTATGACCAACCTAGACAGCATATTCAAAAGCAGAGATATTACTTTCCCAACAAAGATCCATCTAGTCAAGCCTATGGTTTTTCCAGTGGTCATGTATGGATGTGAGTTGGACTGTGAAGAAAGCTGAGCGCCGAAGAATTGATGCTTTTGAACTGTGGTGTTGGAGAAGACTCTTGAGAGTCCCTTGGACTGCAAGGAAATCCAACCAATCCATTCTAAAGGACATCAGTCCCGGGTGTTCATTAGAAGGACTGATGCTGAAACTGAAACTCCAGTACTTTGGCCACCTCATGCAAAGAGTTGACTCATTGGAAAAGACTCTGATGCTGGGTGGGATTGGCGCAGGAGGAGAAGGGGATGACAGAGGATGAGATGGCTGGATGACATCACCGACTCGATGGACATGAGTTTGAGTGAACTCCGGGAGTTGGTGATGGACAGGGAGGCCTGGTGTGCTGTGATTCATGGGGTCGCAAAGAGTCTGACACGACTGAGCGACTGAACTGAACTGAACTGAAGGTGGTGCTAGTGGTAAAGATTCAGACTGCCAATGCAAGAGATACAAGAGACTCAGGTTTGATCCCTAGGTCAGAAAAATCCCCTATAGAAGGAAATGGCAACCCGCTCCAGTATTCTTGCCTGGAAAATTCCATGGACAGAGGAGCCTGGCAGGCTACAGTCCATGGGGCCACAGAGAATCAGACATGACTGAGCAACTAACAACCGCACATAGTATTTCACAACTCTCTCTCAAATAAATTACTTCAACAAATGCCCAGCAAAACCACCATTTTATGTATGTTCTTGATGTGAGTTTTGTAAATCTAAAATTCACAATTAACAATTCCCTTAGTTACCTGATACCTTAGAATCTCAGCTGAAACTTCCAGTTTAACATTCCATTTCACCTGGATGAAGAGATTTAAACAGGAGGGTACACCAGGGATTGGTTCTGAGACATTCTTATGAAAACAACCTAGTAAATGATTCAGAGGTGAGCACAAGCATGAAATCTCCAAAGTGGCATATGACATGAAACTTTCAATTAGTAAAATGCCAAGTCAATAGGGTAAACTGTAGAAAGACGTAGGCTGGGTGAGTGGGCAGAGAAGTGTCAGATGAATGATCAAGGATAAGACAGAAGATGCTGTTAGGACAAAAATCCAACCATCATTGTCAGAGTAATGGTCTCTAAGGTATCAGCTATGACCCTGTGAAAGAATGAGCTTCAGAAAGGTACAAGTCTACATGTGAAATAAAGTTCCTCTTTATAGTTCTTATATTATCAGAGTCTTTTGCATGTTTGAACTAAAGTTCTTTATTAAAATCATTCTTCTTTTCAGTGAAGGACAAGGTGTTTGAATTTCAAAACCAAATTTCAGACTTCAGGATTTTACCTTCAGTCAATATGACCATATATATTTATAATTGAGATAGGGTCTTAAAACTTAAATTTATGATTCTTCACGTAGAATCACTTAAAAGGTCTTTATTATAAATATGCTAATAAATTTTCCTTTTTGTTTTTATAAAAATGTATGTACCTCTTTCTCCATGCATTTTCTCCCTATTGTGCATGTGTGCATTGGTAATATAAATATGTAGTTACTTGAGGTATATAAAAGTCTTCTGCAGAGTCTCAAGATCTTTTCCTCCTCATTGAGAAAGTGAGGCATTGGATAGCTGGTACAACACCCACTAATAAAAATAAATGCCCTTCAGACAGGAATTAGATAAGCAGCTTGTTCCTGCAAAAGTTGAACTGCAGCCAGTCTTATACAAACTCATCTCATAAATACTTCTCACTGGAAAAAAAATGAGAAGATGGATAGACTCAAAAATTTCCAGGAAGGTGCCAAGGATTCTGCCCAGGATTATCTCAGGGTGAAGCTTCCATCTGTTCTAACAGTTGAACTTGCTCTGCTTTGTTTCATATTTTTTGTATCAGAACTTTGAAGTTTCTGCATGAGATGAAGTATTTTTCTCATTTCCCCCTTTTAAAACACCATATTTATTTTTTTTTAAGTCCATTACTCTGCTCTATTGCTTACAGTATTTTAAGGTATAAAAAATATTTTGTGACCAAGAAATATTTTATTACATCTGTATGGCTATGTAAATATTTATGTAACTCTTAAAATGCCTTGACTGATTGGTTTTAGATTGTCTCAAATTCCATCTGCTTTCCTTGCCTCTCTGATAAACCTTCTTCAAACCCTGTGTAACTTCCTATTTATTCCTGCTTCCTGGCCCATGAAGGTCACCTTCAAAATATTATCACCTTTATGTAATAAAGATATATTCGCTTTTAACATGATTCTATTTAATCACCTAAAATGATTTCAATGTGAAGCATTACTATAAACCAATGTGAGTAATTTTCAAAGTAAACAAAAACTGAAGAAAAGGAATGCCACAAATCTTAGCATGGGAACAAGTACATAACTTCTTTTCTGATGAATTATTCAAATATATAAGTACTGTACTTTTTTTTCCCCACAAATTATTCATGCTGTTTATACTCTCACTTTATATTTGGTATTAATAGGCTGTACTATTTTCTGTTTGGAGTATGACACTCTCTTATTTTAATATTCATGTTAATAGCTCTCAAAACAGAAGTGGGTAGATTTTAGTTTTTAGCAGTTTTTGTTTTCCTTCAATACATTCTCATATTTAAATATGAAAGACAGGAAAAGTGAAGGTCTATAAGTTTTTCTTTAATTAGAGGAATTTTTTACATTATATTTTTTAAAAAGGAAAAAAAAATCTCCTGGGCCTAGTAATTCATGGCTTTAAATTGTTCATTTGGAATCTTAGGGACTTTTCTGGTGCTCCAGTCTCCCAATTTAAGAAAAAAAAGGTAAGCAAAGTACATATGAAGGCACTCTCAACCTCCCTGTGAAAGGTGGTACAACAATTCTTTTCTGATGGGCTCCTGTAATTTTCCATCCCAATTAGTATTCAAGGTCCTTTCAAGCTGACACATCTTTCATATGCTCTAACTACATGGTTGACCTTGATGTGGGAGTGGAAACCAGCCCAAATCACAATTTCTGCTCTAAACATTTTTATATGAGAGCATCAGGTTAAAAGAAATCAACCTTAAAGGAGAAAATGAGGAAATCCCAGAGGAGCCACACCCAGTCTGGGCAGAGGGTGGGCATAGAAGACAGGCCAGTCTTACCTGCCTGCCTTGCTGGCCAAGGGTATGGCAGCAGGTTGGGCTCACTGCATTCATATATAAGAAAACCACCACCTCCACCTGAAAAAAGTGCTGAGGACATTGAGTTTTTATAGCCCTGTGAGGCAGGTGGTATTATTATCCCTATATTTTACAGACAAGAAAACTGTATTTCAGGTCATTTTTAGCACCAGTTGGGGAATTGGCTAACTGCCTGAGTGAGTCATGGTCCAGATGCTCAACCTTGCAGCTACAAGGGACCAAGACAATTACCCCATGTTTCTGACTCTCCCTGCTTTAGCTATGCCCAACATATATCCTGAATATTTGATAATGTAGGCTTAAAAATGACTCTATATTGTACAGATTATCATACAAATATCTTTGTTAATAAACATTTATTTTCAGTATTCGAATCACCAATTATTTCAGTGCTCATTTTCGCTTTGGCCATTTGTGCCAATGTAAGGAAGCACTGGCATGGATATTGGAAGCAGGCAATTCGCCCACCCAGCAGGACCATGCTCCTCACACAAGCAAGCCAAACAGTGAAATTTGCAGTCACATTATCCTTTAAAATTAAAGCTAGAATTGAAGAAAACTACCACCAGGGGGCAATTCATCTCTGACCACATGGTCATAGTTAGCAAATTAGTCTCCAGCAGCCATATTTTGTTTGGTTCAAGAGGTTCACTGGCTTGTTTAAATTTGAATTTCATCTCTTTAAGTAAAACTTAAATTTCACTTGTTTTAATTTATTTTAAATGTAAGTCAACATTTAAAGATCAGGAGTGTTCACATAAAACTTATGGTTTTTTCAGTTTTTCTGGAAAAATCAGAATATCTAGCAATTACTGGCTCTGTGTTTTGTCAAGATAACAATTGGCTATAGCTGACGCCAGCTACCCCACTGGATAGCCAGGCTGTCTCCAGCACTCCATCATTCATATAATATATGTACATGTGCTTACACTCAGCCTGCTTCAGCTTACCTGCCTGGCCTCTGTAGCATTTTAGTGTATGAACTTATCCAAATAATCAGGCTAAGGCAGGAAGTATGGTTAAAAGACAGATTATATACATTAACACTTTTAGACTTCTATGAGTAAAACTTTTAACTTCTATTGCTAAAAACAACATTGTGCCACCAAAGAATACAATAATTGAACATTAATATAGAGATCAACATATTTTTAAATGACCAAATTTTAGGTATAATTTTATATGTTTTTCACTAACAATTAAATACTTTATATTACCTTACTACTACTAAGTCGCTTCAGTCGTGTCTGACTCTGTGCGACCCCACAGATGGCAGCCCACCAGGCTCCGCTGTCCCAGGGATTCTCCAGGCAAGAACACTGGAGTGGGTTGCCATTTCCTTCTCCAATACATGAAAGTGAAAAGTGAAAGTGAAGTCGCTCAGTTGTGTCCGACTCTTCGCAACCCCATGGACTGCAGCTTACCAGGCTCCTCTGTCCATGGGATTTTCCAGGCAAGAGTACTGGAGTGGGTTGCCATTGCCTTCTCCTATATTACCTTGCTGCTGCTACTGCTGCTAAGTCGCTTCAGTCATGTCCGACTCTGTGCAACCCATAGATGGCAGCCCATCAGGCTCCTCTGTCCCTGGGATTCTCAAGGCAAGAACACTGGAGTGGGTTGCCATTTCCTTCTCCAACCCATGAAAGTGGAAAGTGAAAGGGAAGTCGCTCAGTTGTGTCCGACTCTTAGCGACCCCATGGACTGCAGCCCACCAGACTCCTCCGTCCATGGGAGTTTCCATGCAAGAGTACTGGAGTGGGTTGCCAGTGCCTTCTCCACTATATTACCTTAGTCTAACTTCTGTTTCAGTGAGATGATAAGAATAGTGTTAGACTAAGGTAATAGTGTTAGACTTAGACTATATTACCTTAGTCTAACACTATTCTTATCATCTCAATGAAACAGAAATTTGGACATTCATCCTAAATCCACATCCTGAAGGAATCAAGGCCCTCCTAGAGAGGCTATATCTTTGGATACTGCAAGCATTATACAGTTGCCATGAGGAACTTGCTTAGATGCAGTTTCCTAACTTCTTCCCTATCTCATTATCTCTCTAGCAAGTAGAAAAAAACTGCTGGAGGAGATAAGAAAGACAGCACCCTCCTCCATTTTGCCTTCTCCTCACTCTTCTGTGAGCTCACTCACAATCCAAACAGGCAGAGAGAGCTAGTAATGGTTTCTAAGGTCAGTGATTACAGTGAAGATATTTTTTTATGTGCTCACTATCCAGAATCAAATTTCTGATTTCATAGTGAAGTTATTGTTGCTCTATAGAGGTACTTTGGGTGGCAGACAGAGCTCTAGCTTTGAGTGAAAAACACTTGGTTTGAATTATCACTCTATCACTCACTGAGTATTCATTACTATTTACTTGTACCCTTAATTTTCTTGACTATAAGATGGTGATAACACTGAAAATGAAAGAGAAGTTCACTCAGTTCAGTTCAGTTCAGTTCAGTCGCTCAGTCATGTCCGACTCTTTGTGACACCATGAATCACAGCACGCCAGGCCTCCCTGTCCATGACCAACTCCCGGAGTTCACTCAGACTCACATCCATCGAGTCAGTGATGCCATCCAGCCATCTCATCCTCTGTCGTCCCCTTCTCCTCTTGCCCCCAATTCCTCCCAGCATCAGAGTCTTTTCCAATGAGTCAGCTCTTCGCATGAGGTGACCAAAGTACTGGAGTTTCAGCTTTAGCATCATTCCTTCCAAAGAAATCCCAGGGCTGATCTCCTTCAGAATGGACTGGTTGGATCTCCTTGCAGTCCAAGGGACTCTCAAGAGTCTTCTCCAACACCACAGTTCAAAAGCATCAATTCTTCAGAGCTCAGCCTTCTTCACAGTCCAACTCTCACATCCATACATGACCACAGGAAAAATCATAGCCTTGACTAGATGGACCTTTGTTGGCAATGTCTCTGCTTTTGAATATGCTGTCTAGGTTGGTCATAACTTTCCTTCCAAGGAGTAAGTGTCTTTTAATTTCATGGCTGCAGTCACCATCTGTAGTGATTTTGGGGCCCAGAAAAATAAAGTCTGACACTGTTTCCACTGTTTCCCCATCTAGTTCCCATGAAGTGATGGGACTGGATGCCATGATCTTCGTTTTCTGAATGTTGAGCTTTAAGCCAACTTTTTCACTCTCCACTTTCACTTTCATCAAGAGGCTTTTTAGTTCCTCTTCACTTTCTACCATAAGGGTGGTGTCATCTGCATATCTGAGGTTATTGATATTGAACTTCCTGATGTTCAAGCTGGTTTTAGAAAAGGCAGAGGAACCAGAGATCAAATTGCCAACATCCGCTGGATCATGGAAAAAGCAAGAGAGTTCCAGAAAAACATCTATTTCTGCTTTATTGACTATGTCAAAGCCTTTGACTGTGTGGATCACAATAAACTGTGGAAAATTCTGAAAGAGACGGGAATACCAGACCACCTGACCTGCCTCCTGAGAAATCTGTATGCAGGTCAGGAAGCAACAGTTAGAACTGGACATGGAACAACAGACTGGTTCCAAATAGGCTAAGGAGTATGTCAAGGCTGTATATTGTCACCCTGCTTATTTAACTTATATGCAGAGTACATCATGAGAAACGCTGGACTGGAAGAAACACAAGCTGGAAGTTCACTCAGTCATGTCCTAATCTTTGCAATCCCATGGACTGTACAGTCCATGGAATTCTCCAGGCCAGAATACTGGAGTGAGTAGCCTTTCCCTTCCCCAGGGGATTTTCCCAACCCAGGCATTGAACGAAGGTCTCTTGCATTGCAGGTGGGTTCTTTACCAGTTGAGCCACCAGGGAAGCCCAAGAATACTGGAGTGGGTGGCTAATCTCTTCTCCAGGGGATCTTCCCAATCCAGGAATCGAAGAGGGGTCTCCTGCTTTGCAGGTGGATTCTTTACCAACTGAGCTATCAGGGAAGCCCCAATGATAACACTATTTGCCCTTAATACTTACTTCATATTATTGTAACGAATCAAAATAATACATATGATAAAAACAAAGTACAGGACACTATACCAGATACTACAGTTTGGAAAATGCTTTGGAAACAAACTGACCAAAGATGGCTATTTTTCCAATCCTGAGGATATAATAATTAGGATGCAGATTAACAAGGTCTTCATAGTGAAAGAGACTTTTAGTCAATAGTTAATGAGTCCTTGGGGAAGATGGCAGAGTAGGAAGCACCAGGAATATCTCTTCATCTAGACAACAACTGTACTCACAGGATCTGATGTAACAATTTTGAAACTCTGAAGTCTTTTGAAGACTTGCAACTTCCAGGGAAAGGCTTAGATGGTAAATTTTGGTTAATTTTGAACAATTTCAGCTCTTAGCACAGTGAGTGAGTGAGTGAAGTTGCCCAGTCGTGTCCTACTCTTTGCAACCCCATGGACACCAGGCTCCTCTGTCCATGGGATTTTCTAGGCAAGAGTACTGCAGTGGGTTGCAATTTCCTTCTCCAGGGAATCTTCCCAACCCAGGGATCAAACCCAGGTCTCCCACATTGTAGACAGACGCTTTACCATCTGAGCCACCAGGAAAGTCTGTAGCAGCTATAATTCTCCACCTCCCAGATCCCAAACTGCCAAGCCAATCTTGACAAAATGAACACAACTAGAGGTATCATGCTCTCTGACTTCAAACTATCCTACAAAGCTACAGAATTCAGAAACAGTATGGTACTGGCACAAAACAGACACATAGGTCAATAGAACAGAAAAGACAGCCAGAAATAAATCCATGTTCTTATGGTCAATTAATCTACAACAAAGGAGCCAAGAATATACAATGAGGAAAAGATAGTCTCTTCAATGAGTGGTACTGGGAAAACGGGACAGCCACATGTAAAAGAATAAAATTAATTACAGTATTTTTCACAGTATATACAAAAATAAAGTAAAAATGGATTAAGGACCTAAATGTAAGAGCAAAAATCATTAAACTTCTAGAAGAAAACATAGGCAATACACTCTTTGACATAAATTATAGCAATTTTTTTTTGGATCTGTCTCCTCAGGCAAACAAAAGCAAAAATTAAAAAGTGGGGTCTAATTGAATTTGAAAGCTTTTGCAAAGCAAAGGAAATAAAAGAATAATCTACTGAATGGTAGAAAATATTTGCAAATTAAATAACAGATAAAGGGTTAATATACAAAATATATAAATAGCTCATACAATTCAATACAAAAAACCCCCAAGCAATCCAATTTTAAAATGGGCATAAGACCTGAATAGATATTTTTCCAAAGAAGACAGATGGCCAACAGGCACATGAAAAGATGTTCAACATCGCTAATCTCAAAGAAATGCAAATCAAGATGACAATAAGATAGCGCCTCACACATCAGAAAGGCTATCATCATAAAGATAACAAGTAACAAATGTTGGCAAGGATATGGAGAAAAGGGAACCCTTGTACACCATTGATGGGAACGTAAATTGGTACAGCCACTATGGAAAATGGTATGGAGGTTCTTCAGAAAACTAAAAATAGAACTACCATGTGCTGTGCCAAGTCGCTTCAGTTGTGGCCGACTCTTTGCAACCAGGACTATAGCCTGCCAAGCGCTTCTGTCCATGGGATTCTCTAGGCAAGAATACTGGAATGGGTTGCCATGCCCTCCTCCAGGGGATCTTCCCAACTCAGGGATTAAGCCCATGTCTCTTACATCTTCTGCATTGGTAGGCAGGTTCTTTACCACTAGTACCACATGGGAAGCTGATCCAGCAATTCCACTCTTGCGTATATATTCAAAGAAAACAAAAATACTAATATATGGAATATTACTCAGCCATAAAAAAACAAAATAATGCCATTTGTAGTGACATGGATGGACCTAGAGATTGTTATACTGAGTGAAGTAAGTCAGAGAAAGACAAATATCATTTGATATTGCTTATATGTGGACTCTAAAAATAAAGCAAGTCAATATAACAAAACAGCAACTCACTCATAGATATAGAGATTAGCAGCAAGGAGAGGTCAGAGCAGAGGGGTAATATAAAATAAGCAAGCTACCAGGATATATTACACAGGACAGGGAATATAGCCAATATTTTATAATAACTTTAAATGGAGTACAAGCTATAAAAATAATCAATCACTATGCTGTACACATATTCAGTTTAGTTCAGTCATTCAGTCGTGTCTCTTTGCAACCCCATGGACTGCAGCATACCAGGCTTCCCTGTCTGTCACCAACTCCTGGAGCTTGCTCAAACTCATGTCCATCAAGTCAGTGATGCCATCCAACCATCTTATCCTCTGTCGTCCCTTTCTGCTCCTACCTTCAATCTTTCCCAGCATCAGGATCTTTTCCAATAAGTCAGTCCTTCACATCAGGTGGTCAAAGTATTAGAGCTTCAGCTTCAGCATCAGTCCTCCCAATGAATATTCAGGACTGATTTCCTTTAGGATTGACTGGTTTGATCTCCTTGTAGTCCAAGGGACTCTCAAGAGTCTTTTCCAAGACCGCAGTTCAAAAGCACCAATTCTTCAGTGCTTAGCTCAGCTGTACACATGAAACTAGTGTAATATTATAAATCAACTATATTTCAATAGGAAGAAAGAAGAAAAGAAAAAGAAAAAAAAAACTATCTTAAAGATGCTGGAAGAACTAAAGACATGAAGGAATTCAAGAAAACAACACATGAAAAAAATCGAAATATCAATAAAGAGATATAAAACCTAAAAAGAAATCAAAAAAAAATTCTGGAGCTGAAAAGTATAATAACTTAAATGAGAGATTCACTATAGAGACTCAAAAGCAGATTTGAGAAGGTGGGGAAAAGAATCAGTAGACTCAAAACAGGACAATAGAAATAAGACAATAAAAAATTATCCTCATAAATTTTAATTTATGAGGAACATAAAGAAAAGTGAACAGAGCATAAGGGACCTGTAGGACACCATCATGCAGACCAACATACAGACAGTGGGAGTCCCAGAAGGAGAAGAGACAGTGAAACAGAATATTTAAAGAAATAATGGATAAAATTTCCATATTTGATAAAAGTCTTGAATATAAATATCAAAACAAAATACTAATTAGAGCTTCAGTTTTACAGATGGAAAGAGCTGTGGGTAATGATGGATGCACAAGACCACAAATACATCTTATTACCTAATACCACTGAAGTGAAGTGCTAGTCACTCTGTTGTGTCTGACTCTTTGCGACCGCATAGACTGTAGCCCACCAGGCTCCTCTGTCCATGGAATTCTCCAAGCAAGAATACTGGAGTGGGTTGCCATTCCCTTCTCCAGGAGATCTTCCTGACCCAGGGATCAAACCCAGGTCTCCTGCATTGCAGGCAGATTCTTTACTGTCTGAGCCACCAGGGAAGCCCAATACCATTGAACTGTACACTTAAAAATAATTAAGATGGCAAATTTTAAGTTATGTGTATTTTGCCACAATAAATAATTGGAAAAAAAATCCATAATGAGGGCCTAGTGAATATTTGGAGTAATGGAGTTTCCTTTTGGGGTGTTGAAAATATTCTAAAATTGACTGGGGTGATGGTCACACAATTCTGTGAAATATACTAAAAATGATTGAATTACATACTTTAATAGGGTTGATCACATGGTATATAAATTATACCTCAAAAAAGCTGTTATAAAATAATAATAATGATAACACTCTTAATGAAGAGTTAATGAGTCCTTAAAATTCTGCCAATTATGTGGTTTTAATTTTATAGCAGGACATAGACTCTGAAATATACCAGACCATAGGATTCCTTTGTCATATGGAATCTTTCATTGATCAATAATTGAATAAACAAACTGAACCTTAAAATATGGACATCAAAATACAGTCTCTTTCAGCCCCACCATAACCAAACTTAAAACTTGAGTGCTACAAAGTAAGAGAGAATAGTTCAGGATTTTAAAAACAGGATAATCAATCCTCTATATTCAGAATGTTTCTTAGTTAAATTTTTGATCAAACAAATATTGCTTCTCTTGCAATTATATTAATATATAATCAAGAATTTAAGGATTTCAAAATAAAGCCATAGCAAAACACATTTTGTGAGAATTGCTCGGAACTACTAATTACCTGTCCTGCTCTCTCCCCTTTTAAATGTATAAGGAAACTGAAGCATGCCATCTCATCATAGGGGAAAATATGATGATGTATCATAAACAAGTTCTGTGGGCAGAGCTAGTATCCATGAGTACTAGTACTATCCATCAGTACTAGCACTGATGAGATACTTTAAAATTTTGACTTCTAGAATCCAGGAAGCCTGCCAGTTTCTGGGAAAATCTATACCTTTAAACTTGGAGACAATTAGGAAAATAATACAATTTTCTTTGGAAATTAAAAATATCAAGCAGGTCTTCATGTCAGTGAGGCATCAGAATGAGACAAGTGGAGGATTTGGCCCTATCTCTCTGGGTCCTCCGTTGCTTTCTGAGCATCATCGAGCACTGGGAAATGCAGAAGGGTCAGCATAGCTCACAGATTCCCTGCAGAATATCTACTATAGTTGAGCCTTTTCTGCTCTGCTTGGACCTATCACCCAGTGGATCACTTCAGTAAAGATAATATATCAGCACTTTACATCCAGTTCATTTTTCTAGTAGAACTAAAACTGTCATGACTGTATTTTTTGTTTATTAAGTCTTGAAATTGGTTGGGATACTTCATTTATATTGTTTATCTTTATTCTTCTTTCCCTCTAATATCCAATCCATACTGACTCACATTTCAAAATATTTCCAAGTCTGTCCCACTTTCTCCATTTCCACTCCTGGGACCTGAGTCCAATCCACTATCATCTCTCACCTGGGAACCTCAGCAACAGCTTTTTAACTAGTGTTCTTGATTCCACTTTTTGCCCTCTTCATCACATTTTCTACCTTGCAGGCCCATCAGATCACAATTTCCCCACCAAAAATCCTCCAGAGGCTTCCCATTGCACAGCTTGTTACTGGACCTCTTCTCTCTTCTTGCTCTGGTCACACTCATCTTATTGCACCTACTGTCTCTCATTTGCTATCCCTCCACCTTGAGAGCTCTTTGTGTGGCAAGTCCTTTGTGTCATCCCAGGCTGCAGTTTAATGTTGCCAGCTCAAAGAAACCTATGGTCAGAAGTGACACTCCTTCACCCTGGTCACCCACTATCACACCATGTTTGATGTTCTCCGTGGTTCAGTTCAGTTCAGTTGCTCAGTTGTGTCTGACTATTTGCAACCCCATGGACTGCAGCATGCCAGGCTTCCCTGTCCATCACAAACTCCCAGAGCTTACTCAAACTCACATCTGTTGAGTCAGTGATGCCATCCAACCATCTCATCTTGTGTCATCCCCTTCTTCTCCTGCCTTCAATCTTTCCCAGATCAGGGTCTTTTCTAGTGAGTCAGTTCTTCACATGAGATGGCCAAAGTATTTGAGTTTCAGCTTCAGCATCAGTCCTTCCAATGAATATTCAGGACTGATTTCCTTAAGGATAGACTGGTTGGATCTCCTTGCTGTCCAAGAGACTCTCAAGAGTCTTTTCCAATACCACAGTTCAAAAGCATCATTTCTTCAGTGCTCAGCTTTCTTTATAGTCCAGCTCTCACATCCATACATGACTACTGGAAAAACTAAAGCTTTGACTAGACAGACCTTTGTTGGCAAAGTAATGTCTATGCTTTTTAATATACTGTCTAAGTTGGTCATAACTTTTCTTCCAAGAAGCAAGTGTCTTTTAATTTCATGGCTTCAGTCACGATTTGCAGTGATTTTAGAGCCAAAAAAAAGAAAAATAGTCTGTCACTGTTTCCATTGTTTCCCCATCTATTTGCCATGAAGTGATGGGACGAGATGCCATCCATGAACTTAGTTTTCTGAATGTTGCATTTTAAGCCAACTTTTTCACTCTCCTCTTTCACTTTCAAGAGACTCTTTAGCTCTTCTTCACTTTCTGCCATAAATGCGGTGTCATCTTCATATCTGAGGCTATTGATATTTCTCCCAGCAATCTTGATTTCAGCTTGTGCTTCATCCAGCCTGGCATTTTGCATGATGTACTCTGTCTATAAGTTAAATAAGCAGGGTGACAATATACAGCCTTGACATACTCCTTAGCCTATTTGGAACCAGTCTGTTATTCCATGTCCAGTTCTAACTGTTGCTTCTTGACCTACATACAGATTTCTCAGGAGGCAGGTCAGGTGGTCTGGTATTCTCCATGGTTACCATTCTCTAAAATTACTTTGTTCATTTCTTTATGTGTTTTTTGATATTTCTAACTCACAGTGTGAGCTAAGAGCAGAACCTTTCTGTTTTATTGACAGCTGTTACTGCAGCACAAAGACTATATTAGTATATGACAGGGATTCAAAAACCATTTGCTGAATGAATAAATGAAAACCAAATTTGATTCTTCTTTCAAGATGGAATGTCTCTCAATTTCATCCAAAACTTAGAGGCTCAGTGACTCAGTCTTGTCAGCTTATTATATTATCCTTGGTTTCAGTTCAGTTCAGTTCAGTCACTCAGTCGTGTCCGACTCTTTTTTGACCCCATGAATCACAGCACGCCAGGCCTCCCTGCCTAGTACCAACTCCCGGAGTTCACCCAGACTCACATCCATCAAGTCAGTGATGCCATCCAACCATCTCATCCTCTGTCGTCCCCTTCTCCTCCTGCCCCCAATCCTTCCCAGCATCAGAGTCTTTTCCAATGAGTCAACTCTTTGCATGAGGTGGCCAAAATACTGGAGTTTCAGCTTTAGCATCATTCCTTCCAAAGAAATCCCAGGGCTGATCTCCTTCACAATGGACTGGTTGGATCTCCTTGCAGTCCAAGGGACTCTCAAGAATCTTCTCCAACACCACAGTTCAAAAGCATCAATTCTTCGGCACTCAGCCTTCTTCATAGTCCAACTCTCACATCCATACATGACCACAGGAAAAACCATAGCCTTGACTAGACGAACCTTTGTTGGCAAAGTAATGTCTCTGCTTTTGAATATGCTATCTAGGTTGGTCATAACTTTCCTTCCAAGGAGTAAGCATCTGGGGTTAAAAAAAAAAAAAAAGCATTTTTTAGACCAAATTTTGCATTTTGGGCCCTAGTTCACAGTACCAGGCTCCATGTGAAATTTCTAATCAAATACCTTCTCTTTCAACTTATTGTTTTCAAACTTACAAAATAGCTGAATGAAAAATACAGAGTACCCATATACTCTTAACCTAAATTCAACAATTGTTAACATTTTGCCACATTTGCAATCTTTCTCTCCCTCTCTACACACACACACACACACACACACACATATACACACACTCCTCTCTAAATAATTATAGTAATGACTGTCAAATATAATTTTCTATTATTCCTTCTATATGTATTAACTGACATTACTCACAACCAACGACTTCTTGACACTAGAGCATATGGAGGCAGATTTGTATTAACAGTGAAGTCATGATGTACTTTTGAGTCAACCCATTAATACAGTCCCTCAACAGAGACAATACATGGGGCTCAAAGCCCTGAATACTGGAATACCAGTCATAAAAGTAAAATTCAGAAATTGTCATTTTTCTTCTATCAGTATAACAAGTGTAAAAGTGTATCTGTATTATTCTGTGATTTTCATTTTTCCATCTATAGACATTTTAAGTTATTTGGTTACTAACACTAAACTCAAACAGAAAGAAATTGATATGTGTTTGAGATGTAAGACATAATCTGAAAATGAATGAAGGCTAACTTTAAATGTGTAAAACATTTTCAGTTGGGCCCAGAGAACTGAAAAAGAAACCTTGCAGTCAACCTTTCACTGTTGCCACTAGAAGTGAGGCACTAATGCACTATTGCTATAATGCAGTCCAGATATTCTCAACAAGCAGATAAAACAAGCATAATTTCTTAAGTTTAAAAATATTAAGTTGAATGCTTATCACCAGCAAGTTTAATTAATAATATTTTCTTCACAGGTTAGTATTAGGACTAGTCTGATGGGGGAGATTGCATGAAAGAGGAGTCAAGGGGAGCCAATCTGGAATTTGAAATTCTCTACAGGTATAGAAATTAGTTCTTTTCAGGGTTTTAATATTGGATTTTCCACTAATCAAATGATTGGAACTTGGATTACTTGACTAGTGAGAAACCCTCATATATGTTCATTCATTCATCAAACATGAATGAAGTTCATCATGCCACCTACATGCCAAAGTGCTGGGAACCCCCAGGTGAAATACAACAGTTTTAATATCAAGGGTCATCACTGACAAGAAAAACATATGGAAAATAAATTTTAAAACAATTTATTAAAATGTAAGATATATAAAATCTGCAGTAGCTTTTGAGAGGATGCAAGGTAGGAATGTGTAGACAATTAACAAGCATCACATAGACACTTGATGAATAGTTAGGGAACTGAAATCCAAATGCAGTTTCACTTATCAAACTTTATTCCCTAAGGAGTGGGAAGACTTCATCTGCCCCTAATAACAGGCACATTTACTTAATTTGCAGAAAGACTGCACAGGCTAGGTCCCTGGATCCAAATGTGCACCTTTAAAACTAAAAACATTAAGGAGAATGACAGTTGGTAGTGCTAATACTCTGCACTCAATCAAGGACCTTCTTTACAATTTTCTCACATGTACAGAATTCAAGGGCATATTTTTCTAGATATCCAGGTAAATATTTTGGGTTTACAATAAATTATAGCAATAGATTATTTTTTTAACATGGGGCTCAAGATCTACTTCAACAGCATAGTTTAAAGAACATTTGAGATGTCATATATTAAATAAAACAAAATACTCATGTCTTATTTATATTTGTATTATGCTATAAAATTTTAAGAATATATTTTAAGAATTTTAAGAATAATATCTTGTTGTTATATTATTGTATTACTCAATAAAAATGCCAACATCCAGCGTAAACTGCAATCACTTATTTTTTGACAAGATTACTTTCCTTTACATTATTTAAAATTTTTAAATTTGTGGCTCCACATAAAATTAAAGAATGTGGCCTAATCTTTTAAAATCTAAAGTGCTGATGGGAGGTATAAAGTCCACTTCATTTTTATCCAGTTTCAATTTGCCTCTGGAACACCTGGAAGCATTCCTCATGCTTAAAAAAAGCAGTTTGTATGCTTGTGCTCACAAAAAATCATGCTGTGAACCTAAACACAAAACAAAACTGTGTGTGGGCATATATTTTATTGAACCTAGAATCTGATAGCTTTCCAGTAAGCTGATCTAAGACATAATGTAATTTTTATTTCTTGTGTGTCAAATTTTATTCAGTGTTCATTGTAAAGCATTGCAAAATTAAGCCAAGAAAAATATGGTTTCTGCCTTCAAAGGGATAAGGTCATTTAGGCATTGAAATATCTATTTCAGAAAGCTCATAGCAGTACCAGTATGGGTAGGATATGGGCAAAATTGTTTAGCTGCCTTCCTATGTTTTGCTCTCTCTTTGAGGCACCCAATAACCTTCTCCTTGTCCCTCAGACAGTATCATGGCTCAGCTCTGGAAATTTTCCTGTTCTAACTCCTTGTTTTATTATGCCTGTATCAAAATCACTTGCTTGTAATCTATTTCCTTAGGGACTAGTTGCCAAAAATGACAACTAGCTAATCTGGTAAATTAATCCATGCTAAAGCTTCTTCTGAGCCACAGTCAGCTCCCTGTCTTGTTTTGCTGACTGTATAGAGCGTCTCCATCTTGGCTGCAAAGAATATAATCAATCTGATCTCGGTGTTGACCATCTGGTGATGTCCATGGGTAGAGTCTCTCTTGTGTTGTTGGAAGAGGGTGTTTGCTATGACCAGTGTGTTCTCTTGGCAAAACTCTATTAGACTTTGCCTTGCTTCATTCAGTATTCCAAGGCCAAATTTGCCTGTTACTCCAAGTGTTTCTTGACTTTCTACTTTTGCATTCCAGTCCCCTATAATGAAAAGGACATCTTTTTTGGGTGTTAGTTCTCAAAGGTCTTCTAGGTCTTCATAGAACCATTCAAACTTCAGCTTCTTCAGCGTCCCTGGTTGGGGCATAGGCCCTGGATTCCTGTGATATTGAATGGTTTTGCCTTGGAAACGAACAGAGATCATTCTGTCGTTTTTTGAGATTGCATCCAAGTACTGCATTTTGGACTCTTTGTTGACCATGATGGCTACTCCATTTCTCCTAAGGGATTTCTGTCCGCAGTAGTAGATATAATGGTCATCTGAGTTAAATTCACCCATTCCAGTCCATTTTTAGTTCACTGATTCCTAGAATGTCGACGTTCACTCTTGCCATCTCCTGTTTGACCACTTCCAATTTGCCTTGATTCATGGACCTAACATTCCAGGTTCCTATGCAATATTGCTCTTTACAGCATCGGCCCTTGCTTCTATCACCAGTCACATCCACAGCTGGGTATTTTTTTTGCTTTGGGCCCATCCCTTCATTCTTTCTGGAGTTATTTCTCCACTGATCTCCAGTAGCATATTGGGCACCTACCGACCCAGGGAGTTCCCCTTTCAGTATCCTACCATTTTGCCTTTCATACTGTTCATGGGGTTCTCAGGCAAGAATACAGAAGTGGTTTTCCATTCCCTTCTCCAGTGGACCACATTCTGTCAGACCTCTCCACCATGACCCACCCGTCTTGGGTGGCCCCACATGGCATGGCTTAGTTTCATTGAGTTAGACTAGGCTGTGGTCCCTGTGATCAGATTGACTAGTTTTCTGTGATTATAATTTCAGTGTGTCTGCCCTCTGATGCCCTCTTGCAACAACCTACCATCTTACTTGGGTTTCTCTTACCTTGGGCCGTGGGGTATCTCTTCATGCTGCTCCAGTAAAGCGCAGCCACTGCTCCTTACCTTGGATGAGGGGTATCTCCTCACGGCCGCCCCTCCTGACCTTGAACGTGGAGTAGCTCCTCTCAGCCTCCTGTGCCCGCACAGCTGCCACTCCTTGGATGTGGGGTTGCTCCTCTCAGCCGCCGCCCAGACCTCGAACATTTCACACAAAGATGGGCTCGATAAAGGACAGAATGGTATGGACCTAACAGAAGCAGAAGATATTAAGAAGAGGTGGCAAGAATACACAGAAGAACTGTACAAAAAGATCTTCTAGACCCAGATAATCAGGGTGGTGTTATCATCACCTAGAGCCAGACGTCCTGGAATGTGAAATCAAGTGGGCCTTAGAAAGCATCACTACGAACAAAGCTAGTGGAGGTGATGGAATTCCAGTGGAGCTATTCCAAATCCTGAAAGATGATTCTGTGAAAGTGCTGCACTCAATATGCCAGCACATTTGGAAAACTCAGCAGTGGCTACAGGACTGGAAGAGGTCAGTTTTCATTCCAGTCCCAAAGAAAGGCAATGTCAAAGAATGCTCAAATTACCACACAATTGCACTCATCTCACACACTAGTAAAGTAGTGCTCAAAATTCTCCAAGCCAGGCTTCAGCAATACATGAACGTAAACTTCCAGATGTTCAAGCTGGTTTTAGAAAAGGCAGAGGAACCAGAAATCAAATTGCAACATTCGCTGGATCATAAAAAAAATAAGAGAGTTCCAGAAAAACATCTATTTCTGCTTTATTGACTATGCCAAAGCCTTTGACTGTATGGGTTACAGTAAACTGTGGAAACATTCTGAAAAAGATGGGAATACCAGACCACCTGACCTGCCTCTTGAGAAACCCTGTATGCAGGTCAGGAAACAACAGTTAGAACTGGACATGGAACAATAGACCTGGTTCCAAATAGGAAAAGGAGTACGTCAAGGTTGTATATTGTCACCCTGCTTATTTAACTTATACGCAGAGCATATCATGAGAAACGCTGGGCTGGATGAAGCACAAGCTGGAATCAAGATTGCCAGGAGAATGTCAATAACCTCAGATATGCAGATGACACCACCCTTATGGCAGAAAGTGAAGAAGAACTAAAAAGCCTCTTGATGAAAGTGAAAGAGGAGAGTGAAAAAGTTGGCTTAAAGCTGAACATTCAGAAACTGAAGATCATTGGCATCTGGTCCCATCACTTCATGGGAAATAGATGGGGAAACAGTGGAAACAGTGTCAGACTTTATTTTGGGGGCTCCAAAATCACTGCAGATGGTGATTGCAAGCCATGAAATTAAGAGATGCTTACTCCTTGGAAGGAAAGTTATGACCAACCTAGATAGTATAATAAAAAGCAGAGACTTTACTTTGCCAAAAAAGGTCCGTATAGTCAAGGCTATGGTTTTTCCAGTGGTCATGTATGGATGTGAGAGTTAGACTGTGAAGAAGCTAAGCGCCGAAGAATTGATGCTGTCGTGTTGGAGAAGACTCTTGAGAGTCCCTTGGACTGCAAGGAGATCCAACCAGTCCATTCTCAAGGAGATCAGCCCTGGATGTCTTGGAAGAATGATGCTAAAGCTGAAACTCCAATACTTTGGCCACCAAAGAGTTGACTCATGGAAAAGACTCTGATGCTGGGAGGGATTGGGGGCAGAGGAGAAGGGGACGACAGAGGATGAGATGGCTGGATGGCATCACCGACTTGATGGACATGAGTTTGAGTGAACTCTGGGAGTTGGTGATGGACAGGGAAGCCTGGCGTGCTGTGATTCATGGTGTGGCAAGAGTCGGACACAACTGAGTGACTGAACTGAACTAAAACTAAAAGCTTGTTATAATTTTATCCTTTCAAGTAATGTATTTACATTTTACTCTTTTTTTTTAGAGGCAATACATAATGCATATAAATGACTCTAAACAGTCAGGATTTCAACATGCATGACTGATCTTCTAATGTCCATCATAAATCTTTTGAGGGCGCTGCCAATATCGTTTCCTCTGTCCTAAGGACTGGGGAAAAAAGAAAATGGTTAAGTCTTTGCATTGCTTAGAAGATTTCCTAATAGCATGCTTACCAAAATTTGTGCGAGGCAGGTGATTTCTTCCTCACCTTTGTAGGATTCTCTGTTTCCATAAGCCCAGCTCAGTTTCCCACAGTTCCTGTTTAAAGAAAAACTTATTTCTCAAAAAAAGGATGCCAGTGGCATTTAAGGAAGGACAATTTTGTTTTTTTAATAGAATGGTATTATTCATGGAAGGATATATTAGCATCCCTGGTCTCAACCTGGAGAAGGAAATGGCAACACACTCAGGTATTCTTGCCTGGAGAATCCCAGGGATGGGGAGCTGGTGGGCTGCCGTCTATGGGGTCACAACAAAGTCAGACACGACTGAGGCAACTAACAGCAGGTCTCACCTACTAAATTCCAATAGCATTCCCCTGCCATTCTACCTGCCCCATCACTGTGACAACCAACATGACTCTCATAACATTTCCAAATGTGTGGACAACCTTGGTGAGAACTTTTAGGCAACCCTTTTTAGAGTCTGTTAGAATCTTCCCTAATGGGAAGCACAACATGCCCCTCCAAGTGGTCGAGTTGCCTGGACCTACAGTGACCATGTCCCTGTTCAGGAATACAGTGTTGTGAATGGGCAAAAGTTGACATAAACTTTTCCCTTTAATATCCTCAAACTAATTCCAGTTGATTTCTTACCATGAGTTAGAAATATAGACTAAAATGTTATGAAAATTTTTGAAAATAAAGTTTTCTTCAGATGGGGGCTTAGTGAGGACTCATAGGGTGCTTTGACATTGATCTTTCTAAAACTGTGACAGGTTTCCTGGAATAAATTATTCCCTTGGGATAACATAGCTTCAGAATTTCACCTAACTACAGTTGGAGACCTCTTTGGTCACGTTAAAAAAGATCATTTTAAAGAATCAGTACATAAGGAAAAGTGAGAATGGAAGTACCATGTCTCAAATGCCATGGTAATCCATTAAAAAACTGATTTTTTTAAAAAAAATTCTCACCTGACACAATTTTAATGTCAATTTCTTAATAAAATAAAAAGTCAATTTTATTAATTTTCCCAAATTTATGACTAAATGGTTTAAAGATATGGATAAGGATAAGAACTATATAACATCATAACAAACTGCATTTTCAGTTTATGGTGGGTAGATCAAAGTTTCAGGGACCATAAGAGTTTCATTGAAGGAGTAAAGTCCTTCTGTTTTCCTTTAGATAAGATAAATGTGTAGACGGCTCATGAATGGCATTAATGCTATTTTATTAAATAATTCTCAGAGAACATAACTGACAAGTAAATCAATGGAGAGTAAATTTTGAAACAATTTTTTTAAAAGCAAAATATATAATATCTATAGTAGCTTTGAGAGGAGGCAAGGTAGGAACATGCTTTTGAAAATGTGGACATGTTCTCACAATATTAATGGTATTTCCAAAGTAAGGATCAAGGGTGGCTCCATTTTAAATACTGGACATTTGGGACATAATGATGTTGATTGTTGTGACATAGGTGGTGAGATTGTTGATTAAGTGGATAAGAAAGCTGATTATATTTCTTCCCTAATGGTCCACATTTTGGTCAGATGCCAATTTAGGAAAATACAGTGACCCTGCTTCGAATTCAGGAGTGCATGGACCATGCTGGTATTACTCTATCTCCAGTGACTGGGCACATGCTGAGCACATAGAAGGCCCTCAAACGAATGATGAGTTGAAAAAAAATTCACTCCCTTCTAGTGTGATAGCCACAACTCTTGTCATTCTTCCTCTGAACCATATTCAATTCAATAAACTCTGTTAATAACAAGGCATCATTACGCATTTATTGTGTGCCAGGTACAAGATGACCATTATTTTATTTGATTATTAAATCAATCTCATGGCACTAGCATTATTACCAACATTTTCAAATAAAGAGGCTGGATCTTAAGTCAGTAATTTTCTCAGGATATCATGGCAATGAATAGCAAATCTAGGTCTCTAAGACCTGGGTCTACTTATTCAGTGCCTGATAAGAGTGAAGTATAAAACCAGGAGATAGAGACTTCCATAAGACAAGCCTCTGCCCTTTAGTGGGGGAAAGGGCCACAAGCCATTTCATTCACTATTAAAGAGGCTGTAACAGAGGAAGTAACAAGGTAGCAACTAGCAGAATTTAAGGACTTAATCCTATGATGATAAGGGGATCACAGGATTTATATGCTGGTTCTCCAGATTCCCAGAGGCAAGCAAGTTATGTAGGATGAGCAAAACCACCGTATCTGGGTGTCCAACACTCCTGACCCCAAGCACAGGTTCTCTTCAGTCAGCAGGCCATCCAGTGTATATTGAATTTGCCGCAGCAGCAGCTGAGCCTACACACAACTTACCCCGAATGTCCCCAATACAACTCTTGAATGATGGCTGTACTTCACACCCTACTCCCATCAACTTGAAAATTTCCTCCCTGTTATTTTCAGAGAGTCACGGAAAGGAGTGCCTCACATGGGAGAGACAAATTAAGTCTTTCTTCTCCTGTTTGGTTCCCTCCTGCCAATGACCATGGCATTTGAAGAAACCTGGTTTCCTTAAGAAACCTGCCACCACCAGCTCTGAAGACAGTCAAGCATCAGGCATGTCAGGGATGCCACTCTTAATCCTACCTTTACCCCCTGCAGAGCCATGGGAAGGGGAGGAAGCCCCCTTCTACAGTAAACTGGTCTCCAAGATCCCCACTGCTAGTACTCAGCATCCTTCAAAATAGAATTTCTTCTTCTCTTTAGCACCTTCAAATAAAAACTTGTTTCAACAGAGAGAAGAAGCAGCAATTTTCTCAGCCTTTTCCCTTACCAAACCAGAGAGCTTAATGTCCCGTTCAGGTTAATGGTACTTGCTCTTTATTTGTGTAACTAAAAGAAACTATTCTGTTTTTTACCCCTAAAACAAAGAGACCATTTACATTAAAAATGAATGAATATTTACTCGTAAAAACAAAAAACACACACACAAAAAACAGTTCACAAATTTTAAAGTTCATTCTCAGCCAAGACACTCAATTACATCTAGGTGAAGAAATTAAGAATTGGGACTATTAAGTTTGGTGGTTAAAATCATAGGGTAGCAGAGCCAGGGTTAGCATCTAGGTTTTCTGATGTCTAGTCCAATGCTCTTTCTTCGGGGAGAGAGGGGGAGGACGTTAAGAGAGAGGTAGTGTGATACTTTTTTCCTCTTTAGAAGAAAGAAGAATGGATTTCTCTGTTCTCTCATGGTTAGTTTTTGGTCAGTTTTTGGTCATCTGCTTGGTATGTGTCATTTCTGGCTCTTGCATTTTCAACACAGCCGACCCTTGTATCCTGAGCTAAGAGGCTCCGTGGTTTTCTGGAATGCTCAACACGGGCCTCCTCCTGAGGGAGAGCTGCACAGCTCTCCTTGTTCTAAGGTTTAACCATTTTGTTGAAATGGTCAAACTCTTAAACTTGTTTTACTGTACCTTGAATTGTATCTAAATTACTTTCATTGTTTTCCTTTTCACTTCCTGTGTTCTGGTTTTTGAACAAACTGACCATGAAATGCTCCACGTGGCCTAGACTCATTTACTTACATTCCCTTATAAATCACAGTTTCTCCAGATTGTCATTAATGTTCAAACCTTTTGCCTTACTATGGTTGCCTAGATATACTGCCAGAGGGCCTGGAACATTTCACCAGTACTAAGTGCAGTGTTAATTGCTCAGTCTCCCTCTCCTAGGTACAGAGAATGGTTTCTTTTCCTCACCTTTATTGGAAAATAGAAACCTATGCATCTGCCAGCTTTACAACACTCTTGGCCACTCTGAGTGTGATGTGGGAAAAAAAAATGTTGAGGGTAGGTTTGTAGCAGCTGTTTACAACATTCTTGTGAAAATGCCTGCAGGCAAGGACTGCTCCACTCAAGGCACAAAAAAGCTTTCTTTAGTCCTGGTAAATTTGCCTTGGGAGATCCCTGTTAGAACGCAGGGTCTCAGACTTTACCATGCACAAGAAACACCTGGGGGTGCAGACTCCTGCTTCCCATGCACCCCCTCCCCGCCCCCTCACCCTCCCGGGGAGAGACTAAGAACCCTTCAACAGCACCCAGGTGACTCCGATGCAGTCTGCACAGAGCATTCTTTGAGAAACACTGATTGGGGTTTTAGAATTTGGCTCATTATTATTTTAAAAATCTTTTTCGTAAAACTGTGGCTGGATGGCCAATTCTGAGGAATGTTAGAAGCAATTAACAAATAGATAGGGGAGTGGGCTCTATTTCTCAAGTCCCTTCCTTCTCACGTCTATGATTCTACTATTCTATACTTTTTGGGATTGTATATACTACATCTGAATCCAAGGTATTTAGCCACAGTATGGAGAGATTTCTTGACATCTTTTTCTCCCTGCTGAAGCTCCTGCAAGATGAAGGGTTGAGCTAAAGTATAAGAAATGTGTGAATAGAAGCACTGATACCTTACTGGAGTTATTCTTCGCTAACTAAATAAAACCACAGACTATGGTCTCTCGCCATTCTCATCTTCTGGGCAGTTTGCTTGGTTTTACAAGATTAGGACTGAAGTGGGTAGTTTCTGTAAATAGAAGCAGAGAAGGAATGTGCCCTGAGAAGTGAGGTGAGTGTTAGAATCCAAAGGGGAGGGTTTGGAACATCAGGACAGGGCAGGACTCACTCACTCATGGGTAGAACAGACAGATCTTCTGTGGTGTGATTTTTAGAGGAGACAAAGACACTTTGGTATGAAATTTCTTTATAGGGGTTTAAATGGCTGAATGCCAAAACCTTACACTCTGTAAAGATAAAACTTAAAGATATCTGCCTGAAAGGTGATTTCTTAAATTAATACTATTGTACACAAAGACTTTCCATGAAAGTTTCCAGAAAGCTATTTTTAATGTAGAGAGGGGGAAACTGCCATAGAAAGTTAGAGTGGAGGGGGAAAGAAAACAAATGAAGTAGAGTATTAAAAATAGATCACTGTTATACCATGACTGTTCTGATTCTGTTTATCTTATTCAATAGGAAAGACACAAAACAGAACTCTGGAGACAAGGACTGGACAATGTGGACACCTCAACCAGTGGAAGGACAGAAATTCTGAGTAAACTTAAATTACAAAGGGCCCTGACAAAGCAGATGCCACTGTGCTCTCATACTTCAGAGGAAGGGTCTCAGATCCTCACTCAGAGGAACCACAGACCTGATGGTTAAATGCTAACATATATTTAAACATAAACATGGAAATCTCTCTAAGAACTTCCCTAGGACCTACCTTCCAATTTGGAAGTTTTCAAACAGGGAGAGTCTAAAGGATGATGTGAAACCAGGCTGGGGAGGGTGAGCTTAAAGAAAAATCAAAGCCAGATAAGAGGGAAGACTCAAAATGGACAATAAAACAGAGGAGAGACTGTCAATCTAAATAGAGTACCAAGACCAGAGAATGCAGAAAGGATGGTACCCAGCACAGTGTTTGGCACTTAAGGACATTTCATTAAGGACCATGGAAGGAAGGAAGGGAAGACAGAGTTTCCTATTATAGGCTTCCTGAGTTGTTGGAAGAGGTGGCAGGAATAAAGTGTGCTGTTGTGACTAAAAGCAAAATGGGGCCAAATCTAAAACCCAGACAGAATGGGATATTAGTACTTCCCTTCAGAGACCTGTGCAAAAGCAGAACTCTAGAAACTAAAACAGGTAGCTTAGCTCATTGGTAAGTGATCCAAAGTACATCTGACACAGACTAGATGCTAGGTACAAAGATACACCTGGCAAGGTCTTCTCTGCTGAGGGCTTAGGAAAACTAATGCCTTTGTTGCAGAAAGGCGGACCCCTTCCAGGGCCCGAAACTGGGCTCCTGTCTAACACTTGGAAATGAATTGTCCGAGGAGACACATGTGCTGACAAAGCAAGAGATTTTCTTGGGAAAGGGCAGCCAGGTGGAGAGCAGTAGGGTAAGGGAACCCAGGAGAACTGCTCTGCCACGTGGCTCGCAGTCTCGGATTGTATGGTGGTGGGATTAGTTTCCGGGTTGTCTTTGGCCAATCATTCTAATTCAGTCTTTCCTGGTGGCGCACGCATCGCCCAGCCAAGATGGATGCTAGCGAGAGGGATTCTGGGAAGTGGACAGACACGTGGTGTCTCCTTTTGACCTTTCCCGAACTCTTCCGGTTGGTGGTGGCTTATTAGTTCCGTATTCCTTACCAGGATCTCCTGTCATACAACAACTCATGCGAGTGGTTACTAAAGGGCCTGGCCAGGGTGGGCGGTTTCAGTCAGTGTCCTTCCACTAACACCTTGAGGAAGTATTTGTGGCTTATCTCTTCACAGCTGGACATACCTGCACTTTCTGTGACTTTCTGTAGAAAGAGGAATTTGAATTCTGTAGAAAGAGGAATTTGAATTTGAATTCTGTAGAAAGAGGAATTTAAGAAGGAGAAGGTACTGGGGCCACCAACTATGAAGAGAAGAGATAAGCCACAAGTGCTTCTTCAAGATATTATTTCTCCCAAGGCCTCACCAGAGAAGACCCTGCCAGGTGTATCTTTGTACCTAGCATCTAGTCTGTGTCACATGTGCTTTGGATCATTTACCAATGAGCTAAGCCACCTGTTTTAGTTTCCCGGGTTGTGCTTTTGCATAGGTCTCTGAAGGGAAGTACTAATATCCCATTCTGTTTGGACTCTAGATCTAGCCCCTTTTTTCTTTTAGTCACAACAGCACACTTTATTCCTGCCACCTCTTCCAACAACTCAGGAAGCTGGTAATAGGAAACCCTGTCTTCCCTTCCTTCCTTCGATGGTCCTTAATGAAATGTCCCTAAGTGCCAAGCACTGTGCTGGGTACCATCCCTTCTGCATTTTTCTGGTCTTGGTAGTCTATCTAGATTGACAGTCTCTCCTGCATTTTCTTGTCCATTCTGAGTCTTCCCTCTTATCTGGCTTTGATTTTTTTCTTTAAGGGTCCTCTCCCCAGCCTGGTCTCACATTGTCCTTTAGACTGTCACTGTTTGGAAACTCCAAATATGGAAGGTCGGAGAAGGCAGTGGCACCCCACTCCAGTACTCTTGCTTGGAAAATCCCATGGACGGAGGAGCCTGGTAGGCTGCAGTCCATGGGGTCGCTAAGAGTCGGACACGACTGAGCGACTTCACTTTCACCTTTCACTTTCATGCACTGGAGAAGGAAATAGCAACCCACTCCAGTGTTCTGGCCTGGAGAAGCCCAGGGATGGCGGAGCCTGGTGGGCTGCCATCTATGGGGTCGCCCAGAGTTGGACACGACTGAAGCGACTTAGCAGCAGCAGCAGCAGCAATGTGCAAGGTAGGTCCTAGGGAAGTTCTTGGAGAGATTTCCATGTCTGTGTTTAAATATACATTAGCACTTAACCTCCACAACTGATTGGCCCCAAACTGGGAAAGGAGTACGACAAGGCTGTATATTGTCGCCTTGTCTGTGAAATGCTGGGCTGGATGAAGCACAGGCTGGAATCAAGCCTGCCAGGAGAAATATCAGTAGCCTCAGAAATGCAGATGACACCTCCCTTATGGCAGAAAGTGAAGAGGAACTAAAGAACCTCTTGATGAGGATGCAAGAGGAAAAATGGCTTAAAATTAGCTTAAAAACTCAACTCAAAAAACTAAGATCATGGCATCTGGTTCCCATAACTTCATGGCAAATAGATGGGGGAAAAGTGGAAGCAGTGACTTTATTTTTGGGGGTGCCAAAATCACGGTGGACGGTGACTGCAGTTGTGAAATTAAAAGACACTTGGTCCTTGGAAGGGAAGCTATGACAAACCTACTCAGTATTATTAATAAACAGAGATGTCACTTTGCCAACAGAAGTCTGTATAGTCAAAGCTACAGTTTTTCCAGTAGTCGTGTACAGATTTGAGAACTGGACCATAAAGAAGGCTGAGTGCTGAAGAATTGATGCTGTTGAATTGTGGAGCTGTAGAAGACTCTTGAGAGTCCCTTGGATATCAAGGAGATCAAACCAGTCAATCCTAAAGGAAATAAATCCTGAATATTCACTAGAAGGACTGCTGCTGAAGCTGAAGCTCCATTATTTTGGCCACCTGATGCAAAGAGCTGACTTATTTGAAAAGAGTCTGAAGCTGGGAAAGACTGAAGGCAAAAGAAGGGAGTGGCAGAGGATGAGATGGTTAGATATCATCACCAACTCAATGGACATGAAACTGAGCAAACTCTTGGAGATAGTGAAGGGCAGAGGAGCCTGGTGTGCTGCAGCCCATGGGATCACAAGAGTCAGACAAAACTTAGTGACTAAATAACAGCAACACATTAAGATTAGTTTTTCTCTAGAACCATTTGTTGAAGTGCAGTGGGCAGGACAGAAGAAAGGAATTGAGCTAAAGAGGAAGTAGAAAGAGGACAAAAACAAAGGCACAGTTTTTGATGGAGGTATTTTCTTTCTCCTTTGCTCCTGTCTGTTGGCTCAAGAAGAACCCTCGAAGTTTTACATCAGGCTGGCTACACCAATGTGCTTCAATTTTTCACATCAGGGACAGATCTTCTGCTGTATCTTTGGATGGACTTTACTAGTTAGTAAATCTTTAACTCCAGCAAAAAGCATTCCTTTTCTATGTCAGACTGTGGCCCTGAGGGGAACAGTCATGCTATCCTGGCTCTTATGAACCTTAGAGTCCAGTAGGGGAGAAACAGTCACGTGGAAGTGGAAGTGTTAGTCACTCAGTTGGGTCTGACTCTGTGACCCAATGGACTATAGCCTACCATGCTCCTCTGTTCATGGGGTTTTCCAGACAAGAATACTGGAGAGGGTTGCCATTCTCTTTTCCAGGGATCTTCCTGACCCAAGGAATGAACCCAGGTCTCCTGCACTGGCAGGCAGATTCTTTACCATCTGAAACACCACGGAAGCCCTGAAACAGCTTGTAGCCCACCACTCAGAGTCAAACTGTTGCCTCTAAGGCCCTCCTAAATTGTAGTTTGGAAACTGTCACTGCTTTTGCAAATACTGTTCCCTCTGCCTGAAAGCCTCACCTTTCCTCTTCAATGCTGATGAAATTTTACTCTTTAGATTTCAACTTAAATGTCACCTATTCAAATATGTTTGCTTGTTAAGAACTCTCACAGCACCAGTTTTTTCTTTCAAGCAAATGGATAATCCTATGAGACTGTTTCATACATATTTGAGTATGTTTGAAAGGCAGCAGTTTGACTCTTCAGTTCAGTTCAGTTCAGTCGCTCAGTCGTGTCCGACTCCTTGCGACCCCATGAATCGCAGCACGCCAGGCCTCCCTGTCCATCACCAAGTCCTGGAGTTCGCTCAAACTCACGTCCATCGAGTCAGTGATGCCGTCCAGCCATCTCATCCTCTGTCGTCCCCTTCTCCTCCTGCCCCCAATCCCTCCCAGCATCAGAGTCTTTTCCAATGAGTCAACTCTTCGCATGAGGTGGCCAAAGTACTGGAGTTTCAGCTTTAGCATCAGTCCTTCCAAAGAACACCCAGGACTGATCTTTAGGATGGACTGGTTGGATCTCCTTGCAGTCCAAGGGACTCTCAAGAGTCTTCTCCAACACCACAGTTCAAAAGCATCAATTCTTCGGTGCTCAGCTTTCTTCACAGTCCAACTCTCACATCCATACCTGACCACTGGAAAAACCATAGCCTTGTCTAGATGGACTTTTGTTGGCAAAGCAATGTCTCTGATTTTGAATATGCTGTCTAGGTTCGTCATAACTTTCCTTCCAAGGAGTAAGCATCTTTTAATTTCATGACTGAAATCACCATCTGCAGTGATTTTGGAGCCCCCCAAAATAAAGTCTGACACTGTTTCCACTGTTTCCCCATCTATTTCCCATGAAGTGTTGGGACTAGATGCCATGTTGAGCTTTCTGAATGTTTTTCTGAATGTTGAGCTTTAAGCCAACTTTTTCACTCTCCTCTTTCATTCTCATCAAGAGGCTTCTTAGTTCCTCTTCACTTTCTGCCATAAGGGTGGTGTCATCTGCATATCTGAGATTATTGATATTTCTCTGGGCAATCTTGATTCCAGCTTGTGCTTCTTCCAGCCCAGCATTTCTCATGATGTACTCTGCATATAAGTTAAATAAGCAGGGTGACAATATACAGCCTTGACATACTCCTTTTCCTATTTGGTACCAGTCTGTTGTTCTGTGTCCAGTTCTAACTGTTGCTTCCTTGGAGGCCTTGTAGCGAAGATTGCAATTTTTTAAAAAATTTTATCCTGAGTGTAATGGGAAGACATTAAGGGTTTTAAGCTGCAGAATCACATGTTCTGATTTATAGCTTAAGGAGAGCACTCTAGCTTCTGGATAGAAATGAATTGCAAGGGACAAGGAGCTAACATCTGTTGAATTTCTGTGTGGGCCTGTCCCTGAACAATACACATGCATTACTCACTTAATTTCCTCAACAGCCCCACAAAGTGAATATTATTATCTTCAAGTTACAAGTAAGGGAACTAAGGCCCTCTGAGGTTATATAAACTGCCTGGCATAGCACAGGGAGAAGCAAAGAAATTAGTGCAATTTGTTTTATTATTGTGCAGTTAATGCATGGGGCCTATTTACAGCCAATAAAATCTCAATTATTGTTTTGTCATAAAATTCTGTGGGTAGTTGATAGTCAAATCCAGAATGCAGTGATCATGGAAAAGTTAATATCAATACATGTTATTTTTTTCAGTAAGGGTATTCCTGACCCTAGCTATTCATCTGAGAGAGAGTGGATTGAAGCTATTATAGGATTTTGCTCTTTAAACCTCTCTTATCATGGGCAAATGTGCAAAAGACCTCTTTTCACTGTTTTGATCTTTTTGTCAGGTTGTTTTCCAGGAAGTGGTTGCTAGGAGTGAAAAGTTTTATTATTTAGAGATAAGTGGAGCCTAGATATCCCAGCACCTTAAAAAAAAAAAAAAAAAAAAAACACCCTACAGTAATTGACTTGAAAAATATTTTTGTGACACCATTTGTACCAGTCCACCTGCTTTCTATTTACTTGTGGTTATCTCCTTTCGCTAATGATTCTCTGAAAGCACACACTAAGGTTTGCACCAAAATACTGTCCTGGAGGCTGTTGGAGGCATCTGTAGGGCTCTTTAGAGCCAGTAGCTGCCTCTAATGACAGTGAGCACATGCATGCTGAGTGACTACAAGCCCCCTGAGTGTGAATGTCAGATGGCTACACAGTACACGAATTGCCCTTGAATATAGTTGCCTTTACATTCTCATAATGTCTACCACTGCGGGGGAAACCATTGAGATTGAAGTTGTACCAACCAGGTTACAGAGACACTGTTCCACATATTGGGACAATTTTCCACCCAGGCCTTGAGGTTCTTAGCTGTGTATCCCTTTTCCCCTTCCCACACCATTCCTTTAAAGATTTTTGATTATTAACCTAAATATGTATGAACCTTTTATTGCTCTTTCAAAACTGCCATATGCTAGATTCCTTTTATTGCTCTTTCAAAACTGCCATATGCTAGACTCCTTATATAACTTTTGTCTGGTCACTGGACTTTAAACATTCTTTAACCTTGTTTGACGCTTAATAATATGTCACGTGCAATTCCCATAATATCTGTTGGTGAAAAAAAAATAGATAAGGGATTTCATCAGTAAGTGATCAATAATCTCCAGATAAAAGCCACAACTGCTAGTAACCAGTGCTTAGAATCACAGTTTGGATTCAGGTGGTACATTTGAGGTCACTTAGGCTAAGCTTCTGGGGCTTCCTAGTTGGCTTAGTGCGTAAAGAACCCGCCTGCAAGGCAGAAGATGCAGGAGATGCCTGTTCTATCCCTGGGCTGGGAAGATCCCCTGGAGGAGGGCATGGCAACCCACTTTAGCATTCTTGCCTGAATAATGGACAGAGGAAACTGGAAGGCTATAGTCCATGGGGGTCGCAAAAAGTTGGACACTACTGAAGCAACTGAGCATCCACCACCCAGGCTAAGCTTCCACTTCATAGATGAGGGAACTGAGGCACTGACAGATCAAGGGACTTCCTAGGTCAGCCAGTGAGACAGGCAATGGCCAAGATGGAGCTAAGTTCTGGTTGCCTCTTAGTTCAGAAAGCCTTTAGAGAATCTTATACATTACTAAACTTTTTAATAAACAATATGTGAAATAGAGTATTTCCTGCCATATAAGTAAACAAGGATGTCACAGCCATCAACTATTTCAATCTTCCAAACATGAATTTCTGAGCCCAGAGAACACCCAGGAAAAACAATGCCTGCTAACCCGCAGCCATCGAGCTCCTGGCACTCTCTGCTTGAGCACTGAGCTCAGGGGAATGTGGAAAGATGCAAGATAATAGCGTCAGAGAGCTGAGAGGGATATGAAAGGAATGATTTCAGTAAGCCCAGACTCTTGCATCTTCCCATACATAGAAAAGCGCTAAATTCCTTAACTTGAGATATGTGGTTTTCCTTAATTAGCAATAATTTTCTGATATTCAGACTACCTGTCCCTTGTTGCAAACTTCTATATAACCTGACTTCTCCCCCTGCCTCCTCGGAACAGTTCTCTCAGGGGCACCTGAGATGCTGTCTCCTGGGCTTGAAGTCCTAAAACTTCTCACCAAATAAAATATAACTCTCAACTTCTAGGTTGAGACTATTTTTTAAGTCAATAAACCACAAATTTAGTCTTCAAAGTTGGAAATTTTATTTATTGAATTTCTTACTGCACAAGGACTATTCCTTTCAATATTTGGGCAGATCCTAGCAGGTGAAAACACTTGAGGAATTTCATTTGGGCTATGTCACAAACTATTTGGGAAAAGCAACAATTATGAAGGAGACTAAGTTTATCTCCGGAGTTGTCGTTTTTACTTCCCATCCTCTTCCTTTGGTTTTCCTCTTTTTCTGTTGTCTTAAGATGTGTATCCCAACCTATTCACTGCCCCTTGGCCTTACATACTGACAATCTAGGATACCCCTTCACATCTAGACCTTTTCTGAACTCATTTTCTCCTCTGCTTACATAAACTTATCTATAAGATATATATACTATCCTCTTAGCTCCCTTCTTTCAGGTAGTATGTTACAAAGCTCAAGTGCAAATGAACACAAACGTCCTCCTGTTTTTGTCTATCAAGAGGTAACAAGTTCTAACTATTTCAGTTACTATCTTGGATTAAGACATTTTTCTAGAAACTCTTGCTAAAATAGAATCAGTTTTAGCTGGGAAGTAAAATCCATGAAGACAGTACTGTGTGAAGGCCTACAGTTGTGCTAGAATTAAGACAAGCCTGTCCTCCAAAATTGTAAGCATTGTCCTTTGTACCATTCCTCTTGCAGTAGAAATGTAATAGTGTTCAGTCTTCAACATCAAATGAAGCTAATATATACCAAGGCTGCAGATGCCTCTAGTTACTTTTTTCTTTATCTGAAACACTAATTGGAGTAGGTCATTTATTTTGTAACTGTGAGATTAAGATGGATTATGAAGACATCTTTTTCTTGATTCAAATTATATATATCAACTTCAGAGTTAGTTGTGGAAATAAGAACAGCTAGTGAAAAGTGGAATTTAATTGAAAAAGCATAAAATATGTTTATGTGAATTTATTGATTCAAATATTTTGTGCACACACTTTTAGGTAAATGGTCATTTTATAGGCTGACTTTTATATATGCTGCCAATAGGACTGGCTTCCCTATGAGCCAATGCATTTTCTCTCCTATCTTCCTCTCATATTAGATGAACCCATTAGGATAGCACAGCCCCCAAAGCACGGAAGCTTAAAGTGACTGTTTCTCTGAACTCAGACACAGATAGCAGCCACAAGCTTTGAGCGTTAACAGAATGTCATAGGACTAGAGAGAGTAAAAGATTATGCATTGGCTTTTTAAGCTTCTAATCACATTTTTCCCAACCAGAGCAAGTTTCACTGACTCATCTAACTTCTAGGGAACAGTGACATGCAATCCTACTCAGGAGGAGACTGGAAATATTTAGAGATTGTTACCACAACAGATTGCTCTGAAGCTACCATTCAACTTCTCTCTTTTCTATTCTTGACAGAATGCCCTCGTTAACCTCATATATCTGGTAAATAGCACCTACTTTCTAGAATATTCCATAATCTCTTTGAAAGAATTTATTTTATATTATCATTACCCATTGAATATATATATGTAAACAATATTCACAGCATCCAGAATACGATATTTTAATTAAGAGTTCATATATATGTATTTTGTCTACCTCCTTAAACCAAAAGACTATGTCTTATTCATCTCTGCAATCTTAGCTCCCATCATGATCGTTGGCACAGGTAGACATGTTGCAGGGAAAAGTCAATTCTAATTCCATGTTGGAACTGTTTCTTTGATTTGCTTTCCATTGCTTTTGTTATAATAATCACACGTAATGATCTGCTCAGAGAATCCTGCCCTTCTGCCTGGCTGTTAAAACCAAAGTGCCTTTGTTCAGAATGATGTCCACATGTAGATGGCAGGAAGGAAGAAATTAACACATCCCCCTGCATGAGGCTTAACATTCTAGGAGATATTTGCAAGAATAATGGCCTTTATACTTTGTTTCCTCATCTCCCCCCATCTCTGATCTATAAAAGAACCTGGCATCCAGGCCCAATAAGATGGTTATTTTGAGACATTAGTCTGCCTTCCTTTCAGTCAGCTGGCTCTAAATAAAGTTGTATTTCTTGCCGCAATACCTTGTCTCTGATTCTTTGGCCTGTCATATGGCAAGGAGAGTGAGCTTGGACTCAATAGCAGTCATTAAAACACAGGGTGTTTATAAAGTCCTTTTGCAGTTTGAATTTTTATTAAACATCCTCCTTTTTGTGAAGTATAGTAGAGGAGGAATTTACTTGAGATTCAAATAAAATTTTGATTTTTTACTTGTCCTAATATATTTATTTTATTTTCCAATTAATAAACTCTTGTGTTACAGTAAGCAGCCTCAATTATGTTACTGAAAATGATATTATGCAAAAATGATAGTGGTATGTTAAAAGCTAAAAAATTTAAATCATCCTGTCCATTTGGGAGAGATGCACATGAATAATTAGAGTAATAGAACAAATGAAGATATTAACAAAGAAGTCCTGATACAGAATGAAAGAAGTCCTGATACAGAATGAAAGAAGCCCTTAACTCTTCCAGAAAGTTCAAGGAAGGCTTTTCAGAGGAGACAATATTTGAGCTGAGTTCTTTAGGAAATGGATGGTATATCCAGATGGGAATGGTCAGGGGCAATAGCAAGGGTAAAAGCCATAGAGTTATGAAATGTGTGATATTTTTAAAAATATTGAACAGATTATTTCATGTTTCTGTGTCAGTTTTCTCACCTGCAAAATGAGACTGTATGTACCTGAGACTGTAGGTACTATATGTACCTGCACATCTCAAATGGCTATTATAAGGGTAAAAGGCTATTATGTGAGAAATTGGAGAGCACCCATGAAGATATAAGATGGAGACCTTGAAGGGTCAGTGGAATTGTGATGGATAGAAAAAGGGGCTTAGGACATATAAGGTGCTAAGAATGGTGTAAGGAAAGTGGGGGATCCAAGGAGGAAAGTTGGTTAAGCAAAGAAAACTGATCATTTTGGCAAGAATAAATAACAAGTTAAGGTTCAAAAACAACCAATCAGAAACAGGTAGAGATGTCTAGTTTAGTAAAAAGGAGATGGTCGGATGGCATCACCAAATCAATGGACAGGAGTTGGACCAATCTCCAGGAGATGGTGAAGGACAGGGGAGCCTGGCATGTTGCAGTCCATGGAGTCGCAAAGAAGTGGACACAACTGAGCGACTGAATAACAACAAAAAAGTTGGTTGTCAATATGGCTCAATATTCTTTCTTGGGCTAGAAGAGAAGCAAATCTAGAGTTACAGAAGTGACTCAGGATCCACACTGAAGGTTGGGGCAGACTCCTTAATGTTTACTATGTCTCCAACTCCATCACTTTATTTTAAATCATGCAAGAATATCATATATGACCCCCAAACAATTGAGGGAGTCATAGAAAATGTAAATATGTTAAAGCATAGATATATAATTTAGTGGGGTTAAAAAATGAGAGAGACAGAGGATTAATAAATTGTACTGGGGGCAAAGAGATAAACACAGAGAAAGAATCTTTGTATCAGTTAGGTTGTCTTAATGGATACCAGATCCAAAATGTTTTAAATAGTAAAGAAAGGTATCATATGTAACAAAAAAGGGACCGCATCAGAGTTGGTAAGTCAGTATCCTATGAACATCATGGAGATTCCAGATTCTGTCTCTCTACTCAGTTGGCCTTGACCTGCTGGGTTTGGCTTAAGGCTGTCTCCTCTTCTGGTAGTAAGATAGCTGCAGCAGTTTCAAGGGAAATGGGATTTCCATGGGTGGCTAGGACTAATGGTCTGGAGTAGAATCTATGCCAGGAATAAACCTCAAAGAATGCCATATTGCTATCACCATCTGATTGTTCTGAGCAGAGTTGGAAACATTATGGGCCATGATCCAAATTATTTTTGTAGATGTTTTGTTTGACTAACACAATGTTAAGAAAAGCTGAATGAGATGCAATTTAAAGTCAGATGATTTATTTAAAAAAAATCATATTTCTAAGAATCCGAAGTTTTATCTAAATGTGCCTGCATTCCACTTAGCTAAAATTGGCTCAGGTGGATTAGCTACTGCCCCTTTATACAGAGCATTTCAGTTCCAATTTACTGGGCTAAATCATATCCTAATATAGCCTGGTCTGTTTTATTCAAGTTACCTACTGAGCCTCTCATTGGGGAAATTACTCTTAAAGATTTTTAAGAGTCATGTGATGTTTTTGCTCCAGGGAACAGGTCTCATGTAGGTACTTGTTCAATGGTTCAAAAGAAATGAGGGCAAGGGCCTCATCTTGCTAGACCTGTTATCTTATTAACTTATAATTTCTGTGGCCATAAAATTTAACAATAATTTAACAATTAATTTAACAATTAATTTCTGACCCCAACAGGAATGTTACAAACATAAAGAACTTCTTTAATTTCAAAAGAAAAAAAATGTTTTTATTCATATTATATTAAAGAACTACCTTCATATTTATGTTTGATATGGTCAAAACCAAATAATTTTTTCTATCAGTTTTTCAGTTAAATGTTAGTGATTTATACCTTTTGTAAAGCCTTTTTTGTTGGATACATATCTGAAATATATTTACAAGGTAGCTATGTTGTTTTACTGGACTAGCCTGGTGGCTCAGCTAAAGAAACCATCTGCCAATGCAGAAGACACAAGAGACATCGGTTCAATCCCTGAGTTGGGAAGATCCCCTGGAGAAGGAAATGACCAACCCACTACAGTATTCTTGCCTGGAAAATTCCAAGGACAGAGGATCCTGGTGGGCTACAGTCCATGGGGTTGCAAAGAGTCAGACACGGTGCAGCATGTGCATGTGTGCATGTGCACACACACTTTTTTTTTTTTTTTTTTTTACTAGTTGTTTCACTCAGCATTGGTTAGGCAAAATTTAAAAGGGTTTAAAAGAAAACATTAAAAATTGAATATTAGTTTGGAATATTTTCTACACTTAATATTTTTAGAGAAAAATATTGGCTTTCAACATTACAACAAAGTGCCATTTCTTTAATTGTGAAATATTTCAACCATAGAGAAAAAGAAAGAGAATATAACAAACACTTGTATATCAACTACCCAAGTACCATAGTTGCTTCAGATTTTTTAAATTATTTTTAAAAAATTCAGTCATTGCAGATACAGCTGAAGCTCTTTGTACATTTCTTCAATCCCATTCCTCATGATATATACACAAAGATAATAACCCCTGAACTGAATTTGATGTTTATCATTCCTATGCACATTTGAAACTTTAAAAATCACATATGTATACATCTGCAAATAATATATTGTTGAGGGGTGGTCCTAAAATGGCAGAGGAATAGGATGGGGAGACCACTTTCCCACAAATTCATCAAAAGAACACTTAAATGCTGAATAAATTCCACAAAACAACTTCTGAATGCTGGCAGAGGACATCAGGCACCCAGAAAAGCAGCCCATTGTCTTCAGAAGGAGGTAGGAAAAAATATAAAAGACAAAAAAAGAGACAAAAGAGGTAGGGATGGAGCTCCATCCCGGGAAGGGAGTCTTAAAAAGAGAGAAGTTTCCAAACACCAGGAAACACTCTCACTGCTGAGTCTGTGGTGAGCCTTGGAAGCACAGAGGCAACATAATAGGGAGGAAAAATAAATAAATAATTAAAACCCACAGATTACTTGCCCAATGGTAACTCCCCCAGCGGAGAAGCAGCGCAGATGCCTGCATCTGCCACTAGCAAGCGGGGGGCTGGGCAGGGAGGCACGAGCTGCATTGCTTAGAGTAAGAATCTGGCCTGAATGCCCCAAGGGCAATCTGAGCGAACTAACTTGGGCTAGCAAACCAGACTGTGGGATAGCTACCACGCGAAAAGCCCTAAGACACTGCCAGGCCCACGCACAGAACAAAGGACTGAACAGAACTAGCCGGCTACAGACCACCCCCCTCCGGTGACAGGCAGCCAGAGCCAAAAGGGGGCAATCGCACCCCTAGAGAGACATTATCTACCAAACTGCAAGCAGGCTTCTTTGCTATCTAAGACTTCTTGGGGTTCTGGACAGTCAACATCCACCTGAGAAGGTGCGCTGGTTGTACACCCAGATCACTTATCACTTATCAAACTTATCACTTGTAAACCCCTCATCACCTGAGCTGCTCAGACCTGGGAAGGGCACAAAATGCAGGCCCAACCGAGTCTGCACCTCTGAGGACTACCCGAGTGCCTGAACTTGAGTGGCTTAGACCTGGGAGGTGCATGCAGCCCAGGGCTGGCCTCAGATGGTTCCCAGCGGAGCAACCTAGAGCCAGAGCAGTCTGGGCAGGGAGGGCACACACGCCGTGAGCAGGGCAGGCCCAGTGAGGCTGAGACACTGCAAGCACACGCCAGTGTTATTTGTTTGCAGTGTCCCTCCCTCCCCACAGCACGACTGAACAAGTGAGCCTAAAAAGTGTCCACCATGGCCCTCTTTGTGTCAGGGCAGAAATCAGACACTGAAGAGACCAGCAAACAGAAGAAGCTAAAACAGAGGGAACCGCCTTGGAAGTGACAGGTGCAATAGATTAAAACCCTGTTGTTAGTACCGACTACATTGGAAGGGGCCTATAGGTCTTGAGAAATATAGGCCAGACCAAGGAACTATCTGAAAATTAACTGACCCCACAATACCCACAACACCACCAGAGAAAGTCCTAGATATATTTTTACTATTTTTACGATCATTCTTTTTTTTTTTAATTTTTAAGTCCTCTATTACTCCTTTAATTTTCACTTTTATAACCTACTATTACTTTGCAAAAAGTAAAAAGACCGTATTTTTTAAAGCAAACTTCATATATGTATATATTTTTTATAATTTTGTGACTTTGTTTTTTTTTCTTGCTTTTTTTTTCTTCCTTTCTTCAATACTGTATTTTTGAAATTCCAAACTCTACTCTAGATTTTTAATCTTTGCTTTTTGGTATTTGTTATCAATTTTGTACCTTTAGAACCCAATCTTCAGTACCCATTTTTACTTGGGAGCGAGATTACTGGCTTGACTGCTCTCCCCCTGTTTGGACTCTCCTTTTTCTCCACCAGGTCGCCTCTGTCTCCTCCCTACCCCTTCTCTTCTCTACCCAACTCTGTGAATCTCTGAGTGTTCCAGATGGTGGAGAACACTTAGGGAACTGATTACTGGCTGGATCTGTCTCTCTCCTTTTGATTCCCCCCTTTTATAAACCTCCTGGCCACCTCTGTCTCCTTCCTCCCTCTTCTCTTTTCTGTCTAACTCCATGAACATCTCTGAGCAGTCCAGTTGTGGAGTGCACATAAGGAAATGATTACTGGCTAGCCCACTCTCTCCTCTATTGATTCCACCTCATCTCATTCGAGTCACCTCTAACTCCCTCCTCCCTCTTCTCTTCTCCATGTAACTCTGTGAACCTCTCTGGGTGTCCCTCACTGTGGAGAAACTTTTCATCTTTAACCTAGATGTTTTATCAATAGTGCTGTATAGAAGGAGAAGTCTTGAGACTACTGTAAAAATAAGACTGAAAACCAGAAGCAGGAGCCTTACGTCCAAATCCTGAGAACACCAGAGAACTCCTGACTCCAGGGAATGTTAATTGACAGGAGCTCATCAAACGCCTCAATACCTACACTGAAACCAAGCACCACCCAAGGGCCAACAAGTTCCAGAGCAAGACATACCACGCAAATTCTCCAGCAACATAGGAACACAGCCCTGAGCTCCAATATAGAGGCTGCCCAAAGTTACTCCAAAACCACTGACATCTTATAACTCATTACTGGACACTTCATTGCACTCCAGAGAGAAGAAATCCAGCTCCACCCACCAGAACACTGACACAAGCTTCCCTAACCAAGAAACCTTGACAAGCCACCTGTACAAACCCATCCACAGCGAGGAAACTCCACAATAAAGAGAACTCCACAAACTGCCAGAATACTGAAAGGCCACCCCAAACTCAGCAATATAAACAAGATGAAGAGACAGAGGAATACCCAGCAGGTAAAGGAACAGGATAAATGCCCACCAAACCAAACAAAAGAGGAAGAGATAGGGAATCTACCTGATAAAGAATTCCAAATAATGATAGTGAAAATGATCCAAAATTTTGAAATCAAAATGGAATCACAGATAAATAGCCTGGAGACAGGATTGAGAAGATGCAAGAAAGGTTTAACAAGGACTTAGAAGAAATAAAAAAGAGTCAATATATAATGAATAATGCAATAAATGAGACCAAAAACACTCTGGAGGCAACAAATAGTAGAATAACAGAGGCAGAAGATAGGATTAGTGAGGTAGAAGATAGAATGGTAGAAATAAATGAATCAGAAAGGAAAAAAGAAAAACGAATTAAAAGAAATGAGGACAATCTCAGAGACCTCCAGGACAGTGTTAAACGCCCCAACATTCGAATCATAGGAGTCCCAGAAGAAGAAGACAAAAAGAAAGGCCATGAGAAAATACTTGAGATAATCATTGAAAACTTCCCTAAAATGGGGAAGGAAATAGCCACCCAAGTTCAAGAAACCCAGAGAGTCCCAAACAGGATAAACCCAAGGCGAAACACCCCAAGACACATACTAATCAAATTAACAAAGATCAAACACAAAGAACAAATATTAAAAGCAGCAAGGGAAAAACAACAAATAACACACAAGGGGATTCCCATAAGGATAATAGTTGATCTTTCTATATAAACTCTTCAGGCCAGGAGGGAATGGCAAGACATACTTAAAGTGATGAAAGAAAATAAGCTACAGCCCAGATTACTGTACCCAGCAAGGATCTCATTCAAATATGAAGGAGAAATCAAAAGCTTTACAGACACGCAGAAGCTGAGAGAATTCAGCACCACCAAACCAGCTCTCCAACAAATGCTAAAGGATCTTCTCTAGACAGGAAACACAAAGAGGGTGTATAAACTCAAACCCAAAACAATAAAGTAAATGGCAACAGGATCATACTTATCAATAATTACCTTAAACGTAAATGGGTTGAATGCCCCAACCAAAGGACAAAGATTGGTCGAATGAATACAAAAACAAGACCCCTATATATGTTGTCTACAAAAGACCCACCTCAAAACAGGGGACACATACAGACTGAAAGTGAAGGGCTGGAAAAAGATATTCCATGCAAATAGAGACCAAAAGAAAGCAGGAGTAGCAATACCTATATCAGATAAAATAGACTTTAAAACAAAGACTGTGAAAAGAGACAAAGACGGTCACTCCACAATGATCAAAGGATCAATCCAAGAAGAAGATATAACAATTATAAATATATATGCACCCAACATAGGAGCACCGCAATATGTAAGACAAATGCTAACAAGTATGAAAGGGGAAATTAACAATAACACAATAATAGTGGGAGACTTTAATACCCCACTCACACCTGTGGATAGATCAACTAAACAGAAAATTAACAAGGAAACACAAACTTTAAATGATACAATAGACCAGCTAGACCTAATTGATATCAATAGGACATTTCACCCCAAAACAATGAATTTCACCTTTTTCTCAAGTGCACACGGAACCTTTTCCAGGATAGATCACGTCCTGGGCCATAAATCTAGCCTTGGTAAATTCAAAAAAAGTTGAAATCCTTCCAAGCATCTTTTCTGACCACAATGCAGTAAGATTAGATCTCAATTACAGGAGAAAAACTATTAAAAATTCCAACATGTGGAGGCTGAACAACACGCTCCTGAACCAACAAATCACAGAAGAAATCAAAAAAGAAATCAAAATATGCATAGAAACGAATGAAAATGAAAACACAACAACCCAAAACCTGTGGGACACTGTAAAAGCAGTGCTAAGGGGAAAGTACATAGCAATACAGGCATACCTCAAGAAACAAGAAAAAAGTCAAATAAATAACCTAACTCTACACCTAAAGCAACTAGAAAAAGAAGAAATGAAGAACCCCAGGGTTAGTAGAAGGAAAGAAATCTTAAAAATTAGGGCAGAAATAAATGCAAAAGAAAACAAAAGAGACCACAGCAAAAGCTGGTTCTTTGAAAGGATACATAAAACTGACAAACCATTAGCCAGACTCATCAAGAAACAAAGGGAGAAAAATCAAATCAATAAAATTAGAAATGAAAATGGAGAGATCACAACAGACAACACAGAAATACAAAGGATCATGAGACTACTATCAGCAATTATATGCCAATAAAATGGACAACGTGGAAGAAATGGACAAATTCTTAGAAAAGTACAACTTTCCAAAACTGAACCAGGAAGAAATAGAAAAACTTAACAGACCCATCACAAGCATGGAAATTGAAACTATAATCAGAAATCATCCAGCAAACAAAAGCCCAGGTCCAGACGGCTTCACAGCTGAATTCTACCAAAATTTAGAGAAGAGCTAACATCTATCCTACTCAAACTCTTCCAGAAAATTGCAGAGGAAGGCAAACTCATTCTATGAGGCCACCATCACCCTAATACCAAAACCTGACAAAGATGCCACAAAAAAAAGAAAACTACAGGCCAATATCACTGATGAACATAGATGCAAAATCCTTAACAAAACTCTAGCAATCAGAATCCAACAACACATTAAAAAGATCATACACCATGACCAAGTGGGCTTTATCCCAGGGATGCAAGGATTCTTCAATATCAGTAAATCAATCAATGTAATACACTACATTAGCAAATTGAAAAATAAAAGCCATATGATTATCTCAATAGATGCAGAGAAAGCCTTTCACAAAATTCAACACCCATTTATGATAAAAACTCTCCAGAAAGCAGGAATAGAAGGAACATACCTCAACATAATAAAAGCTATATATGACAAACCCACAGCAAACATTATCCTAAATGGTGAAAAATTGAAAGCATTTCCCCTAAAGTCAGGAACAAGACAAGGGTGCCCACTTTCACCACCACTATTCAACATAGTTTTGGAAGTTTTGGCCACAGCAATCAGAGCAGAAAAAGAAATAAAAGGAATCCAAATTGGAAAAGAAGAAGTAAAACTCTCACTGTTTGCAGATGACATGATCCTCTACATAGAAAACCCTAAAGACTCCACCAGAAAATTACTAAAGCTAATCAATGAATATAGTAAAGTTGCAGGATATAAAATCAACACACAGAAATCCCTTGCATTCCTATACACTAATAATGAGAAAACAGAAAGAGAAATTAAGGAAACAATTCCATTCACCATTGCAACGAAAAGAATAAAATACTTAGGAATATATCTACCTAAAGAAACCAAAGACCTATATATAGAAAACTATAAAACACTGGTGAAAGAAATCAAATAGGACACTAATAGATGGAGAAATATACCATGTTCATGGATTGGAAGAATTAATATAGTGAAAATGAGTATACTACCCAAAGCAATCTATAGATTCAATGCAATCCCTATCAAGCTACCAACAGTATTTTTCACAGAGCTAGAACAAATAATTTCACAATTTGTATGGAAATACAAAAAACCTTGAATAGCCAAAGCAGCCTTGAGAAAGAAGAATGGAACTGGAGGAATCAACCTGCCTGACTTCAGGCTCTACTACAAACCACAGTCATCAAGGACAGTATGGTACTGGCAGAAAGACAGAAATATAGATCAATGGAACAAAATAGAAAGCCCAGAGATAAATCCACACACCTATGGACACCTTATCTTTGACAAAGGAGGCAAGAATACACAGTGGATTAAAGACAATCTCTTTAACAAGTGGTGCTGGGAAAACTGGTCAACCAGTTGTAAAAGAATGAAACCAGAACACTTTCTAACACCATACACAAAAATAAACTCAAAATGGATTAAAGATCTAAACGTAAGACCAGAAACTATAAAACTCCTAGAGGAGAACATAGGCAAAACACTCTCCGACATAAATCACGGCAGGATCCTCTATGACCCACCTCCCAGAATATTGGAAATAAAAGGAAAAATAAACAAATGGGACCTAATTAAACTTAAAAGCTTCTGCACAACAAAGGAAATTCTAAGCAAGGTGAAAAGACAGCCTTCAGAATGGGAGAAAATAATAGCAAATGAAGCAACTGACAAACAACTAATTTCAAACATATACAAGCAACTCCTGCAGCTCAATTCCAGAAAAATAAACGACCCAATCAAAAAATGGGCCAAAGAACTAAACAGACATTTCTCCAAAGAAGATATACAGATGGCTAACAAACACATGAAAAGATGCTCAACATCACTCATTATCAGAGAAATGCAAATCAAAACCACTATGAGGTACCATTTCACACCAGTCAGAATGGCTGCGATCCAAAAGTCTACAAATCATAAATGCTGGAGAGGGTGTGGAGAAAAGGGAACCCTCTGACACTGTTGGTGGGAATGCAAATTAGTACAGCCACTATGGAGAACAGTGTGGAGATTCCTTAAAAAACTGGAAATAGAACTGCCTTATGACCCAGCAGCAATCCCACTGCTGGGCATACACACTGAGAAAACCAGAATTGAAAAGACACGTGTTCCCCAATGTTCATCGCAGCACTGTTTATAATAGCCAGGACATGGAAGCAACCTAGATGTCCATCAGCAGATGAATGGATAAGAAAGCAGTGGTACATATACACAATGGAGTATTACTCAGCCATTAAAAGGAATACATTTGAATCAGTTCTAATGAGGTGGATGAAACTGGAGCCTATCATACAGAGTGAAGTAAGCCAGAAAGAAAAACACCAATACAGTATACTAATGCATGTATATGGAATTTAGAAAGATGGTAATGATAACCCTGTAAGCGAGACAGCAAAAGAGACACAGATATATAGAACAGTCTTTTGGACTCTGTGGGAGAGGGAGAGGGTGGGATGACTTGGGAGAATGGCATTGAAACATGTAAAATATCATATATGAAATGAATCACCAGTTCAATGCATGATACTGGATGCTTGGGGCTGGTGCACTGGGATGACCCAGAGGGATGGTACGGGGAGGGAGGAGGAAGGGGGGTTCAGGATGGGGAACACATGTATACCTGTGGCAGATTCATGTTGATGTATGGCAAAACCAATACCATATTGTAAAGTAATTAACCCCAATTAAAATAAATAAATTTATTAATAATAATAATATATTGTTTTACATGTTTTACTGTTTTATAATCATATCCATCTGTAATCTGTTTTTGAGGCTTATCCACTTTAAACATATACTGGGGCCATTAATTTTAGACAATATATTTTGCTGCATGTAAAATGTAGAAATATGATAATTATTTTAAGCCATTCTTCTACTGATAAAAGAGTTAGACTGTTTCTACAGAGGTTTTTTTTTTATTTTTATATACATCACACTGTCATACTCTCTGGGGTATCTGTTGAAACTGTGCCTCATGGTATTGTCACTATAAGAAGCTGCGCTATCACAAGTCAACCTTTCTTTGTTGAGTTCCCTCTTGTGACTTATAATTAGACAGAGAGACTCACATGCCAACTGTAAAGGTCAGATGCTTGAAAAGTAAATTTGAAGGAACCTGCTCTATACAGAGGATGAATACTTATTTTCTTTACCCAGAACATCAAAATACCTTGCTGTGGACTCTGATGCTTTTCTCCCAAATGTTTGAATTTTGCATTTAGCTCCATAAATAATTTTTTGAGCAGAGTTTAATAATTGTTTTCCAAACTGGTAATATGATCTTACCATTTGAAGAGCAGATTGACACAGTCCAGGTTCATTTTTATTTTTCAGAGCTTAGAAAATGTGACAACTTTCAAATGTTGAATCAACATTAGATTTCAGAGCATAAATCCAACATAGCATAATTGGTATGGAGCTCATTCCTCAAGCCACTGTTTATTTTTCCCAAAGTGTCCAAATATATACTTATAAATATAGAATATCTCCTAACTAAACTTTAGTTTTAATTGTCTCTGAAAAAGAATGCCTTTTCTGATTGTTCTCTCAGTGATACTGTTTCAACTGCACCAGAGATCAACTGCCAGTTTTCAGAGTTCTCGAATATGCTCTGTAATTAATATTAGTCTCATGGCTGCCAAGTTTTCATTCAACCTGGATAATGTACAGGTCAACCTAAGTCTTTCTATGACAATAACCCCAAAGTTGAAATTACTTACAGTACCGTTTATTTCTCTTTGTAGTCTTTGTTAGTCACAGTCATCTTCAGCTTTGTTCCATCAATCTGGGACCCAGATGAAGGACTCATCCACTCTTTGGACATGCTCTTTATGTACCAAAAGGAAAAGAGAGATGACGGAAACAAGTGATGACTCCTAAAGTTTCTGCTTAGCAGTGGCCTATATCACTTCCTTTCACATTTCATTGAACAAATCAAGGCATAAGGCCAAGCCTCCCATTCAACAAGGTGAGGAAGTAAAGACTTCCTATTGGGAGAGACAAAAATATTTGGGAACAGTAACACAACCTACCACAGAGGTTTTCAGACTCAAGTAGGTATCCTTTTGACTGACTTTTTGGCCATTTATAAAATCAAACTTTTTAAGGTTTTGCTAATATACAACTTGCTGATATCTAGGATGGGATTTAGTCTAATTTAATATTTTCTATGAATCTACAAAAAAAAAAAACAAACAAGAAAATCACTTGAAAAATCAGTAAACACCTGGAGGCTCCAGGTATATAATCATGACCTAAGTCTAAATAATTTATAAACCAAACTAACTAAAATCTTTACCATATCACTCTAAATGAAGAAAAATAACTAATTACCACCCCAACTCCCATCCCAGCCATCAGAGGACTCTCAAAAAGATTTCCATATAGTTAGTATTTTAAATGAGACCATTCAAACAATCTCTTCAAATCTGATTAAAATTTCTCTTGCCATTTTTGTGTGATACTGCAAAGAACAGATATTCATTTTAATTTACATAGATGGCAAATGATAGATTTTTAGGTTTAATTGTATGTGACATGTACATTCAGGCCGGTTTAGTTTTGTTTTGCTTTTTGGTCTAGCAATTCTTCATTTAGTACTATTTCTTTTCTAAAAGTTATTTGTAAATAGGTGGTACCCCAGGCACTGAGCCTAGCTTTGCTTAAGCTGTCTTTGTCGTAGTCTATTTTAAGATACTTTGCAAATTATTGCTTTGTTTTCCAAAAATGAAGAAAATTATCTTATTTTGGGATGTTAGCATCTTCTTTTGCAATAAAGAGCTCATGATCTGCCCTACAGTCAGCTCCACATTTTGTTTTTGCTGACTATGTACAACTTCTCCAACTTCAGCTGCAAAGAAAGAGTTGGGCCATAAAGAAAGCTGAACACTGAAGAACTGATGCCTTCAAACTGTGGTGCTGCAGAAGACTCTTGAGAGTCCCTGGGACTGCAAGGAAATCAAACCAATCAATCCTAAAGGAAATCAACCCTGAATATTCATTAGAAGGACTGATGCTCAAGCTGAAACTCCAATACTTTGGCTACATGATGAAAAAAGCTGAATCACTGGAAAAGACCCTGATGCTGTGAAAGACCGATGGCAAAAGGAGAAGGGGGCAGCAGAGGATGAGATGGTTAGATAGTACCACTGACTCAGTGGACATGAATCTGAGCAAACTCAGGGATATAGTGAAGGACAGAGGAGCCCAACATGCTGCAGTCCATGGGATTGCAAAAAGTCAGACATGACTTTGTGACTGAATAACAATAACAAAAGCTTCTTCTTAAATGGTATTTTATGATTACATGGTTTAAAACAATTGCCTATTTGTCTTTACAGTAATAGATGTGACAACTAATCACACTGTACAATAAAATTTATTCACTCATGGGAAAATAATAATAATTATAGCTAAAACAGAATTCAACTATCATTGTTCACTAGCCATACATGTATTGATTCATTTAACACTCACAACAACCCTATAAGATACCAATTCAATCTGTATAATGGAAACGAAAGATTTATAATACTTTAATAAAGATCTAAGTTCAGCTTTGGAAAAATAAGTTATGTTTGGCAAGGTTTATCAGTGAGGCTAGGAAGTTGGCCAGTTGAAGCAGGAAACCAAGAGAAGAAAGGGAAGTAGCAGCAGAAGCTTGTTTAGAGGCTTCCTGAGCCTTACTCTATTCTCTAAATAGAAGAATTTCAAACAAACCAACAAATCAAAAAAACTTAGGCAACTCTTTTAAGGTGTTAGTCAAAGGAAAACTATTTTCTATCTAGCTCTAGGTCAACAAATAATACCTTTTAGTTTTTGTGAAGGGCAAGATGTGGAACTTATATATATATTATCATCTTGAAACATTAGCTTTTTCTAATCTTCAAAAGAGTACAGAAGCTCAGGAACTGTTCTAGTTAGAACAAACACAAAGTGCAAAAATTCCAATTTTTCCTTTCTGTGGTTGACTATCTTCTCAATGGCTATGAGACCACACTCCATGGTAGGATAACTGCACCTATCTAGTAGCAAACAGGACATCTATGACTAGTCTGACAACCCGGACACATGCTAAACTAGTCATTTTGTTTGTAGATATTTTGGTAGGCTATTGTATGTGTATAAAATGCTTGCACAGGGATAACTATATATGTTATATGACTTAATAGTTGAATAATTAACCTAATGGAAATGGTAATTAACTCATAGTTCCAAAAAATCATTAAAGATTTTAAAAATTATATAAGATGAAGAAAATAATCAAAAGTATTAATGAGTCACACTTTAATTCAATTTGTAGTAGTTTTAATTTGCTGTCTAACTTTGTATTGGTCTTTTCAAACAAGGGGTTAAATTTCAGTGGACTTGAAGTTGTTCTAAGTATTAGGAGTAACATCTGTCCACTCTCACCAGCTCATCCTTGAAAGTAGAAACTCCAGAAAATAATCTCTTACTTTGTTTACTTTCTACATGTGTTAAATATACTATAAAATATATAAACCTTTAAACACTGGAAAGAATTTTCATAGGAAAAATAGAGAAACTAAGAAAAACCAGGAGGAAAATAATAACTCAATTTGTCAATAGCTTGGATGTCATTCTGAGAAGGGAGGCAGTCAAATTGGTAACTAGTTATATCTAAGAGATAGGACAGTATTAAAGATTATGACATTGATAAGTCAGACTGGCAATGGCACCCTACTCCAGTACTCTTGCCTGGAAATGTTAGGGAGATGTAGTATTTGCTACTTTTCCTCCAAACCTAATTTCCTTTTTCCTAAATATATTTACTTTGACTCATCAAATTTAGTGACAGGTAACACTGCTGCTGCTGCTAAGTCGCTTCAGTCTCGTCGGACTCTGTGTGACCCCATAGACGGCAGCCCACCAGGCTCCCCCGTCCCTGGGATTCTCCAGGCAAGAACACTGGAGTGGGTTGCCCTTTCCTTCTTCAATGCATGAAAGTGAAAAGTGAAAGTGAAGTCGCTCAGTCCTGTCCGACTCTTAGCAGCCCCATGGACTGCAGCCTACCAGGCTCCTCCATCCATGGGATTTTCCAAGCAAGAGTACTGGAGTGGGGTGCCATTGCCTTCTCAGTAGATAACACTAAGTAGTAATAAAAAACCATCTAAATGATTTGTAATTGTCTTAACTTGGGGAAAAAAAGTATACATGTAATAATAGCTTGCTCCATATTCTTCTGGTTAAAGAGAGATAGAAAAAACTTAAACACGACAAGACTGTGACATGCCAGAGGTCACATACTGGTAGGTTCAGCCACATTTCTTAATTACTAATCTAGTGCAATATTTTAAGATTCATCACATTACTAAATCTGATCATCAGTTAATGATGCATGCCCCTGATATATAACACCCTTCCCATTGCATAAAAACTATCCCATTAAACTTTGTGGTGGTGGTTTAGTCACTAAGTCACCTCCCACTCTTATGACCCCATGGACTATATAACATGCCAGGCTCTTCTGTCCATGAGATTTTCCAGGCAAGAATACTGGAGTGGGTTGCCATTTCCTGCTTTAGAGAATCTTCTGGACCCAGGGATCGAACCCGATCCCGGTCATCCTGCATTGCAGGCAGATTGTTTACAGACTGAGCCATCAGGGAAGCCATATTAACCTTTGTGAATCTATGCATTTAAAACTAATTGTTTCAGGATATCGCCTAAAGAATTTATGGGCTGGGGGAGCCGAAAGTGGACTGTATATAGGCTGCTGCTGCTAAGTCGCTTCAGTCGTGCCCGACTCTGTGCGACCCCATAGACGGCAGCCCACCAGGCTTCCCCGTCCCTGGGATTCTCCAGGCAAGAACACTGGAGTGGGTTGCCATTTCCTTCTCCAATGCATGCAAGTGAAAAGTGAAAGTGAAGTCGCTCAGTCGTGTCCGACCCTCAGCGACCCCTTGGACTGCAGCCTTCCAGGCTCCTCCGTCCATGGGATTTTCCAGGCAAGAGTACTTGAGTGGGGTGCCATTGCCTTCTCCGTATATAGGCTGCTGCTGCTGCTGCTAAGTCGCTTCAGTCGTGTCAGACTTTGTGCGACCCCATAGACAGGCTCCCCCGTCCCTGGGAGTATATAGGCTACACAGGCTCAAAGAAAAAGTCAGAGATCATCAAATCCTTGGCTCTTTTCCTACAGGTCCAAAAGTATAAATGGATAAAATGATACTAGGCTGAAAACGATTTAGAGAACAGGATCTGGATGCTTCTATTTTACAACGATGAGGCAGCTTTAAAATACAGAAGCATCTACAATTTTGTTCTCAAGCAAACTAGTATTAGGGGAATCATTGTTCAAAAGTATTTTTGAGATGTCACTGCACATTTTTAAAAGCAATTTTTTAAAAAGGAAAGCTGTCACGTTTTGGATTTTCCCCTTCTCTCTTTGCCCTCCCCCGAACTCCAATCCTCCAAATGGCTAAGCCGCATAGCTGAAAGGATTTTGCTCATTTTTTCCAAAACACTTCACATCTGGGCAGTCGCCAACCATGGAAAGTTTCAAGTAAATGTAACATTTGGGAGAAGGACAAGCTCGTCTGGGGCTGCCCTCGCGGGTCCGCGGCCCTCAGAGGCGTCGCCACACGCCCTTACCGGATAGCCGGGGGCCAGCGGCAAGCTTGGACAGCCGAGCTCCGATGGCCAGGCCAGACTCCAGCCACGACCAAGCCCACTGATGGCCGGCCCCTGGGCTGCAGGGGCTCTTACCCATCAGTTGCCCAAACAGTTCGAGGTCCCAGAGTCCAGGAGCCCATCCGTTTTGAAAAGGACGAGACCACTGGCCCCCAGTTTCTATCTGTAGCACCCTCGGTCCTGACCAAGCCAGAGAGAAGGGGCTACTCTGGAGACCTGCCTGCCTCTCCAGCCTCACACGTCAGTTTGAGTCCACGCCCCGCCCCTCCCCCTCCGTACCCCCTCTGCCGCCCGTCAGCCGCCCTACACTGCGCACCAGGCGCCGAGAGAAATTTGACTGCTCCAGTCACCAATCATAAGCGAGGTCGAGGATCTGAGCCAATCGGAGCTGGCGGAGGGGGCAGGCCGTCGGCGTCCTCCCGCCTCCTGGAGGGTGCGCGCGGAATGTCTCGGGCCCGCCCCTGCGCCTCAGCCTCAGTGCGGAGCCCTACGCCGTGTGAGGAGAAGGGGAAGTGGGGAGTCTGAGGAGAAGCGTTAGCCGGCAGTCTGAGGAGCAGCAGCGGCGGCGGCGGCTGTGGGAGCCGGCACCACACCCACGTCTCTGCCCCTGTCCTCTTTTTGCCCTCTGGCCGTCGCGCCGGAGACTGCATTCTCGGAAAAGAGCGGTCGCCCACGTCCGGAGCATCCTCCCCTGTTGAGCGGGCGCTGACGGACCCGGCGGTATGATGCGACTCCGAGGCTCGGCGATGCTGCGGGACCTGCTCTTGCGCCCGCCTGCTGCCGCCTGCGCAGTTCTGAGGCGGGCGCAGCCTCTCGCCACCTTGTGCCGGCGACCCCTGGGCGGGGGACGAACGGGCCAGGTGGCCGCCGCGCGGCTCTACCCGTGGTGGGGCGGGGGCGGCCGGTCGGCGGGTCCCCTCACGAAGGGCCTGTCCAGCTCGCCCTCGGAGATCCTACAGGAGTTGGGCAAGGGGGCCACGCAGCAGCAGCAGCAGCAGCAGCCGCCGCCGCAGCCTGGGGCGTCGCCGCCCGCAGTCCCGCAGGCGCCCGGCCCCAAGGACGGCCCGGGGGAGACGGACGCGTTCTCCAACAACGAGGGCAAGGAGCTGGTGCCTTCAGGCGAAAAGTGAGTGTCTACTCGAGGCGCAGGAAGCTTCGTCCCGCCTGGGTCCCGGGCCCGGGAGGGGCCTTCGGCGGGGCGGGATGGGAGCGGAGGTTCGAGAAAGAGAAAGAAAGAGATGCCGGGCGGCCTGCGCCTTCTGCGCCATGTGATTAGGCCCGGCCCCGCCCGCGCCCCTCGCTGGGCCCTTACTTCCCTTCCCCGCCGCCGGGTGGAGCTGCCAAGGGTCCGGAGGGCCCCTCTGGTGCCCCCCTCCCCTAACCCCCGTGCTGGAGCTGTGGCTGCGTGTCTGTCCCACGCCGCGCGTGCTCAGCGCCCTGGCTCCGGGCCGCAGTGCCTGGCCGCCCGCCCAGCCCTTGGCGGTGATGCCACAAGAACATCACCAAGTGACATTTAGGAGTCTGGCGATGGGCAAAGCCTGTGCCTTTCTGACTCCTTGCTTCAAGAAGGGCTCGAGTTTCTCTCTGCGTATCCCTCCTTCGATCTCCGCCACCATCTCTTAAGAAGCCTAATGTAGCAGAATATTCTTAACATTTCTGAAGTGGCTTCTTAAGGCTTATGTAGAGCCATCTGGGGCACCGGAAATAACGTTTCCGCAATGAGATTGGGAGGAAAAGGGTCATGTGGCCTAGAAGACGGGGCACGCAGTACAGACCACCTGTTTGCACTGGGGACCATCTAGCTTTGGCCCGTCTGACATCTTCCATGAGATGGGCGAGTTTTTGAAAATACATATGAAAATAGCCAGGATTGAATGTGACGGGTAAAATGCTAACTCTGAAAACGAATTAAGTAGCTTTTGTGGTTTAAATGAATTGTGATAGGGTGATAACTCACCTATTGTGCACGACAATTTAATCTTTAAACAAAATTGGGGTTTTTTTCTACGCAGTACGTGAGGCAGTTTCCTGGATATTTTGTCTTGAGTTAATATAAATGGACACAAAGCTTTTTTTCCCACTGTAGGTAAATATTTACCTGTTTTCTTTATATCTTACTGTTTTTCTGACTTTGCGCTGACCGTATGTGATCTGTTTTTTGCTCCTCTTACATTGCTATCTTAAGTCAAACTGAAAGTGGGTTTCTTATACTTTCAATCTCAGACCTGGCTTAATGTTTCCTGTAATTGAAATTGGCACCATCCTAAAACATTCCGAGCTAAAATTGTTTTCCTAGACTGAAAAATGTTACTTTAAAAAATATCGCTTGGTGATGGGCCACATTTGTGATATTCTGTGATAAGGGTTTTGCACCCTTATGATTATGGGTAGGTCATTGAACATCCTCAGTTGGATGACCCAAATGTGGTCACGTTTTGAAAAGCTAGACTTTCGTCAAATCTCTGCATCTTTAACGTTTTTTGGAGACTAGAATTGTGTGTGTTTATATGGTACTCACTTTACTTTTCTGAATTACCAGGCATGTAACTAGTCTAAGTACAGATGTCCAGACTTGCAGAATTGAAAGAAGAATGTGATTACTAGCATTTGAAAGTTGTCCTTAAAGGTTGTTTGATGGGAACGGCTTTCTCTAGAAAATGTCTTCCGTTCTGTCTCTTCAATGGCTCTAGTGTCCCTCTTTTTTTCCCCCTTTAGTGAGAAAATTGAGCTTTTGTGATTTACATGTTTTCTAGAAGCTTGTACTGCCATTGCCTTTGAAATAAATCATTTCTTAGCAGTAATTTTGGAACACTTACTTTGTCTAATGCTTATTGACCATTCTACATAAAATGTCCCTTCCTGTTCCTCCTAGCCCCCGAAGAAAACCAGTCTATGGAGGGACTCCTTGAAGAATATTTGTTCAAATGTCCTGGGAGTTTGAATGGCCAATAAGATAACCTTGTTTACCGTGGTTCAAAAGAGTCTGTTTTTGACACCAAAGTTTGGAGTAATAGCTAGAAAATTTTAGGAGCAGTCCAAGTATGTGATAAACCTGAGAGCTTTCAATCAAGGATTTCAAGAGTGAACCCCAGCTATCTCCTATTTAAGATAGAGTGAAGAGTACTGGTCTCGATGATTGTGAAAAAAATTTTAATCTGTTTAAAGATTCCATTTCTTGAATGATCTGGTTTCAAAATGTAGCTTCCTTCCTTCGACTTCATCCATTTTGCCTTTATGAGGTAAACATTTCTCTTATTCTGGGAGGTAAGGTTCCAGTTGATGCATCCTTTCTTACACTCAGTTTCCAAAGTATAGGTCATTCCTCAGTCAGCGAGTCACCTGGGATGCCAGCACTCACTCAGGATTCTGCCAGTTTCTGTAGAGGATTATTAAAAGAAATACCCATGTGAAAAATAAAATGAGTTTAACATTTGTTATGTATAGTTCTTCAGTTAAAAAATTACATCATTTATTGTAAAACCTTACAAGGAGATTAGCCTTTGAATTTTAGGCTCAAATGAAAATTTTTTGTTGTTTGGTTCCTGGAAAAAATTTATGTAAAACAATGTAATATTGACTGTTTACCCTTTTGCCTTGCTTACCAGTTAGATCAGAGTGAATTTAATTCTTAACCATAGCAATTTTATTAGTTCATGTGGCTGGGATATTCGCTTTTCCTCCTTTCCTTGATCTTATATTTTATTATCCATGCAATATTATATTCTGGAGGGAGGTAGAATGTGAGTTATCTTTTTTCATAGTCAAATTCTGAACTGTTGTCTTTTAAGGCTATGCTATCTCTGTCAACAACTTCAATTCTGGTTTAGGTTACTGATCAAGGTTAAGATTTTACTACTGTCCTAAGTATGTTACAGGAAAATGTAATGATCTCTGCTCAGTTTTCCCTGCAGTGCTCTTATTTAATTTTGTTAGTATTATTCCATCATTTTGGAAACCACTTGACACAACTCTTGACTTTTTAAATTGTTTTCTTTTTCTGTGGCTCTTTTGGGGTTTGCTCATTGGGTATAAATCCTGAGGCTGTGAGGCCTCTGCTTTTTCCCCATTTGTCTGCCTTCTCAGCAGCATATCCTCTAATCTTTGTGTAGGTAATAGTTCATTTTTCATCCAAGCTTTGTTATATTTATCTCCACATACCTAATGACTTCGGGGCTTCCCAGGTGGCCCAGTGGTAAAGAATCCACCTGTCAAGTAGGAGTCGCAGGTTTGATCCCTGGGTAGGGAAGAGGACCTGGAGAAGAAAGTGGCAACCCACTCCAGTATTCTTGCCTGGGAAACCCTATGGGCAGAGGATCCTGGCAGGCTATAGTCCATGGGGTCACAAAGAGTCATATGCAAGTTAGCAACCAAACAGCAGTCTGATGACTTCAGATTTAAAATCTTCACCATATATCTGTTCTTTTGTCTCATTTCAACCTATTTTGCATGTTGTTTCAAGATTAATTACAGAGTTATAATTTCAAAATACCACTTCTTCCAGAAAACCAGTGATGGATTGGGATGCAGATTATATCAAACAATGCTATGTAGCATTTGAGATTTTTGACTAACTTTTATGTTATGCCAATGCTTGCCCAACATGAACATTTTTATCATACTGTCTTCTCTCTCAAGAGTGCCATACTTCACTTCTGCAAAATGTAGATGTGTCTATTCTGTCTTAGTGAAGGATCTCTGGGAAGGGTTAGCAGGTGGAGAAGAGGGAAAGTTTTTTAAAGTTACTTTTTGTTTGGGCATTATATTATTTAATTAGAAAAAGAGAAGGATGATTCTCGGAAAGTATCAGTAGGTGTATGCCCTTTAGAAAATAGGTAATGCATACAGGATACAATATCAAAAGTGTTCCATTAAAACAAGATCATTTTCCCCCTATCAGATTGGCAGATGTTAAATTAAGTGATGGAAAGGGTATGGGAAATAGGAACTCTTTACATTGCTGGTGGAAGTATAAATTCAACTGTCTTGGAGGGCAGTTTGGTAGTAATCTGTTAAAAGCTGCACGTCTTTGATGCAGTAATGCTGTTTGCTCAACTATGTAATTAAAAATATATTAAAAGTGAAAGTGCAAACAAATGATTTCAGTTAGCTTCAAATAGTATGATTTTGTTTTTGTAGTTCATATTTATTCTTAATAAATGGTAGCAGGAAAAGAATTGTTACCTCATATTTTGTGCAAATTGAATTTCAAAGTAAGATTAAGTACTTAAGCATTTCAGCAATGTTGAATTAGGTCTTCTATATAGAATAGTACTGATAATGAAGTTGAAGCAATATTGGCATCCCATCCAGGTAATACATGGTTAAATAAAAGACAGAACCTCTGTTTAAATAGGGGACAAATTCTGTTATGATCCTTTAATCATCTGCTTTTAATTTGTAAAAGTGGACATATTTACAATTCATTTAAATTGAAATCAAGATTGAAAATATATTTAGTTCAATCCCTGGGTCGGAGGATCCCCTGGAAGAGGGTGGGCAATCCGCTCCAGTGTTCTTGCCTGGGAAATCCTATGGACAGAAGAGCCTGGCAGACTACAGTCCATGGGGTCACCAAGAGTTGGACACAACTGAGCTACTACTAATTTACAATACAAACTTAAAAACCCTCCTTCATAAAGAAAATATATTCAATTTTGGGTGTGGGACTTTGCAGTGAACCCTTCAGTCATTTTATTTGTGATTTGCTAAATATTTTTTCTAGATTACAGTTATCAGTGAGTTGTAGTTTTGTTTGAATGCCCAACCATAACGTACATGTTAAAATTTTTGGTGGCCTAATGTTTATTTTAAACCACATGCATCTGTTTAGCTGTTGATAATACTGGGACATAATCTGTAATAAACTGCATGCTCTTAATAATACTTAGATGTCATTCACTGAAGGAGTTCCTGAGGTTTAGTCTACTTGAGTTTAGCTTCTTGTTTCTAGGCTTTATATTTTTTATAAAGAAGTCTGCCTACCTAAAAAAATCAACTAACTTAGGGAGTTAGTCTTTTTTGGTGAAGACATTTGTATGTAGGAAAAAGTGGTGGTGGTGGTGGGGAGTAGACACAATTTTAGTCTGAAAAAGATCAGGGTCACCTTGAAGACAAATTTGTTGAAGATATATGTGGGTGTCTTCAAGTTTTAAAAAAAATTAGTAAAAAAAGGGCACTACTTCCTTCTTGTGATTTTGAAGTGAAAAAAAATTATGACTGTAGAAACCGAAAGTCTGCCTGTAGGATTTGCATTCTTTAAGCACCTCAGTCTTCAAATTCTTTATAAACCAAGAAGTTGCCTGTGTATGCCGTTTCACTGTTAAGTCATTTGATACTAAGAGGAATGTTTAAAGCTAAATGAAGTAACTATTTTTATAAATAAATATCTAACTGTAGATTTCTCTAAGTAAGGTAAATAGTTTTCAGATAGAGATGCTGTTGCTATGATTTTATCCTGGAATCTACCCTGGTATAAATTATTTTGGTTGTGAAACACAGGTGCATAGAACCGAGAAAGTCCCTTGGTGATTTTTAAACTTTAGAAAAATTTCATATTTGTACCTTTTTAGGAGTCCAGGTTAACAACACTGAGGTGTAGATAGCTTTTTCACTAATATTTTTGGCACAGTATTATGCTTAGAGAAAAGTGGGGAAAAACTTGTGTTCCATAGAAGTGGAATGGTTAAGTAAATTATGGCAAATCCACATGAGAGTTTATTATTCAGTCATTTAAAGTGAATACAGATACTTTTTAGGAATATAGGAAAATATAATGTTAAGTCAAAAGTTATAATACAAAATTTTCTATGCAATCTGATGTCAAGTCATCTCAAGCTTTTAAAAATGCTTAGAAAAAGTAGTAGAAATAAGCCAAAACAATGTTAGCAGTTGTTGGTTTGTGAGAACAGATGCTGTTTTTCCTGCCTCCATATAGTTACTTTTAAGATTTTCATTATGATAACTTCTAATCAGAGAAAGGATTTTAAATTTGTAAATCTCTACCCTGCTGTCCTGGTTTGCTATCCTGATATCCTTTTTCTAGTATGTATAACAGTATTATCACATTGAAAAAAGTTCTGAAGAAGATTGTGAATGGGTTTGTAAAGCTCCTACTATCGGCATTATCCAGTTGTATTCTCTTTTATCCTCAAACATCAAAGTTTTAAATTTCTTAACTGTTTTGGTGTAAGTCTCATAAAATGTTGCCTGTTTTTCTGCCATATTAAAACCTTGTAATGAATAGAGTTTAACATTTCTTAGGTTCACTATAAGGGGGTATTACTATACTGTGCTAAAATACAGTGATGCTCCAAGGCACGTGTGGTAAACTTTTTCTCTCAAGGGCCAAATAGTGTATATTTTTGGCTTCACAAGCTATCTGGTCTATTAAAGGTATTCAAAGCATCTGTTGTAGCAAAGAAGGCATAGACAGTAGATTTGAGTAGGCATGGCTTTCTTGCAGTAAAACTTTATTTATAAAAACTGGTGGCCCTTGTAGTTTGCTGTTGGTAGCCTTTGCACTAAACTGGATTTGTGTAAGATTTTCTCTAATACCCTGGTTTTGGTTAGAATGGTTTGTTCTTCTGTGAATTATTGTATCAGTTGCTACATTTGGTTCTTGGCCTCCCTGTCTCCAATTCAGCTATTTTCCCTCATTCTCACCTTCTATACCCAATTCCCCTTACCTTTAAAAAAAAAATGGGGTAAAATTCATGCAACATAAAATGTACTGTTTTCACTGTTTTTAAATGTATAGTTTCATGGCATTAGATACTCCCACTGACTCGATGGACGTGAGTCTCAGTGAACTCCGGGAGTTGGTGATGGACATGGAGGCCTGGCGTGCTGCGATTCATGAGGTCGCAAAGAGTCAGACACGACTGAGTGACTGATCTGATCTGATCTGATTACTTTTTTAAAGAACCCAGATAATTAAGCTTTTATGTAAAATGTATCTAAATCCTTTGTGCCTACATTATGTAGTCCTGAGTGAGTAAAAGTTTATGATTTTTAATATAGGAACTTAAGAGGAAATTTATAGGAATATAATTTATAGGAATTTTGAGTAGCTCAAAAACTGAGAATTAGAGTTGGAAGTGATTTTAAAGACATCTATTTCCACCTCATTTTACATAGGTTGTAAACTGGCTACAGTTATTAAATGACCTAACCAAGGTCATACAATGTTAGGACTTACTTTGTTTTTTCTTCCAGTATTAGGAGATTAATATAACACTTTATAAGTTTTTAGGTTTAGTATTGAAAGAGACCTGAAAGCCATCTCCCCAGCTGACGTTTTTCCCCTCCTGTTATACTTGCTACAGATTGTTATCCATCTCTGTTTGAATACTCATTGATAAGAGAATTTATTACCTTTGAAGGCAACACATACCATTTTCAGAGTTGTTTTGTTTTTCCTTATGTGTAGCTGAAATCGGGCTTTTTGTTAACTTTCAGTTCAGTTCAGTTTAGTTCAGTCACTCAGTCGTGTCCGACTCTTTGCGACACCATGAATCGCAGCACGCCAGGCCTCCCTGTCCATCACCAACTCCCGGAGTTCACTCAGACTCACGTCCATCGAGTCAGTGATGCCATCCAGCCATCTCATCCTCTGTCGTCCCCTTGTCCTCCTGCCCCCAATCCCTCCCAGCATCAGAGTCTTTTCCAATGAGTCAGCTCTTCACATAAGGTGGCCAAAGTACTGGAGTTTCAGCTTTAGCATCATTCCTTCCAAAGAACACCCAGGGCTGATCTCCTTCAGAATGGACTGGTTGGATCTCCTTGCAGTCCAAGGGACTCTCAAGAGTCTTCTCCAACACCACAGTTCAAAAGCATCAATTCTTCGGCGCTCAGCCTTCTTCACAGTCCAACTCTCACATCCATACATGACCACAGGAAAAACCATAGCCTTGACTAGACGAACCTTTGTTGGCAAAGTAATGTCTCTGCTTTTGAATGTGCTATCTAGTTTGGTCATTATTTTGAGGAAGTCATCTCTCGTGTGGTATTAGAGTAATTTCAGTGATAGAATTCACGTATCTGTATTTTTACAACTAGAATGACTTGTTAACAGATACTTGACTAAAGGAGTGCATGGTTGGAAGGACAAACAGAGTTGGACATCTCGGACTTGATCTGCCCAGGTCCTCACTCTCACATTGAAGTCAAGCAGATTGTACCCTTGGGTTAGACTCATGAATTTGTACATATGGACACTTTGTCATCAGCTGATGTAGAGAGCCTGGCCACTTCTCACATAAAGCTTACTTTTGTGTTTCTTACTTTGATTTTTTTTGAATAAATTTAAATAAAGTCCAGCTATAACAGCTGCCTCATCTCATCCTTGCTTTGTATTTTACAAGATGCAGTTTTAACAAGGCAGAGTAACAATTCGGTCATCTAACATAAGTAGTTTCCCTGTTAGCATTTTGGTTAGAAATTCTTCAATATGTAAGGAATCTCACCTTTCTTTATTTTGAATAAACTCCAGGTATTCCTCCTAAAATGGAGTGTAACAACTCAGCACAGTTGGTGTGGCATAGCAGAAAGAGTCTGGGATTAGGAACCAAGTATTGACTTCTAGGACTAAATCTGGTCCACCCACTTGAGTTGTGTGACATTGGCCATATTACTTGACTTTGTCTGTAATTTGGGGACAGTTTACCCACTTTGCTTTATCACATGGAGTTTTAAGATGAAACAATAGAAAGTCCTTTTAAAGTAAAGCTTTAAAAAATGTAAAATTTTGTTTTTGAATTCTCTAATACTTAGCTTTGGGGAAAAATGATTTAGAGTCTTTGTCAGACTTTAAATGGTATGTGATCAGCCACTATGAATTCAGCTTTCAACTTTACAGGTTCAGTCTGCCAGTTTACTGGTGTTACGGACGCTTTCTATCAATCAGATCACTCTAAAATCAAAATGATAAACTGATTTAAAAACAGCCCCAGGTATTTTTTTTAGATAATTGTTTTAAAATGAAGCTACAAGTAAAAACACCAAAGCATTCTTTTGTATTCTATTAGTAGGCATCTTTTTTTTTTTTTTTTTTAACTTAGTTGAAGTTTTTTATTATCTAATAGGTTTACTATACTATATTATACATTTGAGTTATATGGAGTTGACAAAAAAGATATTACCCCAGCCTTTATAGTTTGGAAAGGTCTAGTAATATGAAACATTATTTAACAAAATAAGACAAAGTAAGTTGTTTTCCATTTTTTTCCCCTCCTCATTTTGAGTTCATTTTCCTTTCATTTGATAATAGAGTTTTTTTACTTAGAAACTTTTGGTAGCATAGATAGTTGTGCCCTACTCTCAGCAACCCCATGGACTGGAGCCTACCAGGCTCCTCCGTCCATGGGATTTTCCAGGCAAGAGTACTGGAGTGGGGTGCCATTGCCTTCTCCAGATAGTACATAGCCAATTTATTAACTAAATATCAGACTAAGGAGTTTTAATTGTCCTTTTGTATTGGGAAACTGGTTGATCAGTAGTCAGAGTCAGTGTCACTTCCTGTTTATAGAATTGGTAAATTTGTAAATTTCTTGATCAGTCAGCTACTCAGTTGTGTCCGACTCTTTGTGACCCCAAGAATCGCAGCACGCCAGGCGTCTGTGTCCATCACCATCTCCCGGAGTTCACTCAAACTCATGTCCATCGAGTCGGTGATGCCATCCAGCCATCTCATCCTCTGTCGTCCCCTTCTCCTCCTGCCCCCAATCCCTCCCAACATCAGGGTCTTTTCCAGTGAGTAAACTCTTCTTGTGAGGTGGCCAAAGTATTAGAGTTTCAGCGTTAGCATCAGTCTTTCCGAAGAACACCCAGGACTGATCTTCTAAGATGTCATAATCTTAGTTTTCTGAATGTTGAGCTTTAAGCCAACTTTCTCACTCTCCTCTTTCACTTTCCTCAAGAGGCTTTTTAGTTCCTCTTCACTTTCTGCCATAAGGGTGGTGTCATCTGCATATCTGAGGTTATCGATATTTCTCCCAGCAATCTTGATCCCAGCTTGTGCTTGTTCCAGCCCAGCGTTTCTCATGATGTAATCTGCATATAAGTTACATAAGCAGGGTGACAATATACACAGCCTTGGCATACTCCTGTTATGATCTTTTTTTTTGGTCATTAAAACTTAAACACAGAAATATCCTAGTTACTATATATTCCAAAAACTACAGTTTTTAGCTTTTGAGTTTTAGTGGTGAAGTATAATATCATTAAGCAGTGCCACAAAGTAGTATTAAATTTGGGGAAAGAAAGTGTTAGTTGCTCAGTTGTGTCTGACATTGCAACCCCATGCACTGTAGCTCACCAGGCTTCTCTGTCCATGTAGTTCTTCATGCAGGAATACTGGAGTGGATAGCCATTCCCTTCTCCAAGGGATCTTCCCGACCCAGGGATTGAACCTGGGTCTCCTACATTGCAGGCAGGTTCTTTACCATCTGAGCAACCAGGGAAGCCTGGGGAAAGAAGTGGGGAGGGAGGTAATGAAATCAGGAAAGGTCTTTGGGGTAATTTCTGTGTGGTTGAAAGTTTGGGGAGAACCTTTGCATTTGTTCCCCAGACTATTGAAGTAAATTCATTTTCAGATCAGAGTCTGAGCTTTTAAATGCTCAGATTGGTAGTACTTTTTTTTAAATCAATTTTGAACTCTTTTTTATACATTTATGTTTATTATTTATTTTGTGAGCATAGTATTTTAGGGATGACTTAAATATCTCTCCAATGGATAAAAATTAGTCTCTTGTCCAAAAGCAAGTAAATATTTAGCCTTTTATGTTAGCTGTGGCAATAAACATGGTCATTTAAAATTCTTTGCCCTATCTACCATAAGCTGAAGAACTTTATATTTTATGGTACTTAACACAGCTTTTAGGCAAAGCAAATACCATTTACTGGTGTGGTAAATACATAGAAAGCTTATTCTGCAGTTTTTTAAAGTGATAAACAACTATTATCTGAAGTTTATTTAACAAGCCATTTTCTGTAAATAATTGGTATGTTATTTTCCACTGATTGTTTTTGACAGCTGGCTCAATTTTTCTTTAAATATTAAGTCATCAGTACTGTTGAATGCTGTTTAATGGTTTTAGATCAGGGTATGATCTAGAAAAATCATACCTTATAAAAGTAATTACTAGCTAGTAAGTTTAAGAGCCAGCAAAACTGTAGAGGCATATATTTTGGACTCTGAATTCAGAGGAACGAGGTTTCTAAATATATCTCTACCACTGTGTAGTCTTGGAAAGTTTGTTGACCTGTCTGAGCCTCTGATAAATGGGGACAGAGTCAATCTGTTTTTTTTTTTTTTTTTTTGGTCAAACAGTAAATATACTGAGCATCCACTGTGTACCAGGAACCATACTTTATTTTGGATAATAGTATTTTTGTCATCATTGTAGGGATTGAATTAGAGTGCATGTAAAACAGCTAATCAGAATACTTAACAAAAGTTATCCATAATTTTTAACTCTTATAATTAAAATATCCCAAATATATTTTAAAAATTTCTCTAAGAGCCAAAATTGTTTTAAGGAGTAATTATATATCCAGGATGTATGTTTAAATTACAATAATCCTATGTGTTATTTTTTTTAAAACATTGGCATGAAATTCTGGTACTTTATAGGGTTGACTTGAAAAACAAGAAGCTGGTATGATAGCTTTGAAAACAAGTATAAATGACATTAATGCCAACATTAGTGTTTGAGGATAAATTTTATATGTGCATGTCTAAATGTATATGCTCTGTGAGCCGACACTGTATTCTGTTGTCTTTTAAAATAGAAATATACGGACCACTCTCTAATTTTCTCTTTCTTGAAATAAAGGTAAAGCCCTTTCCAGACATTTTATATACACATGCATACAAATACATGCATGTATTTGTACCTTTGATTTTAATAAATAGTGATGGGTGGGGAGGAGATTGGTCTACCCTAGATCTATAATTCTTATAACATCACTATAATACATATGATAGTCATGAATGTTCAGAATATTAAACTGTGTTCATTTCAGTTTCAGAGCCCCCCAAAATAAAATATTTATAGGTTCATTATAGTTTATCTGAAAACTTTGCAATGAATAGGAAAAAATTTTTTCTTGATTAAAAATTTGGTTAATCATAGCATCTTATACCCGGAGAAGGCAATGGCACCCCACTCCAGTACTCTTGCTTGGAAAATCCCGTGGACGGAGGAGCCTGGTAGGCTGCAGTCCATTGGGTTGCTAAGAGTCAGACACGACTGAGCGACTTCACTTTCACTTTTCACTTTCATGCATTGGAGAAGGAAATGGCAACCCCCTCCACAGTGTTCTTGCCTGGAGAATCCCAGGGACAGTGGACCCTGGTGGGCTGCCGTTTACAGGGTCGCACAGAGTCGGACACGACTAAAGCGACGCAGCAGCAGCATCATTGTATACCAGCTTATTAATTAATTAAGATTTTAATATATTTTTATGGTAACATTTTTATTCTAACAGTCTTTATGATTTGTGGCATTTGATGTGTATATGTAAGCCTAGGTCACTTTAGAAATAGTCACTACAACTACTGACAATTGATTACTTTCTGCCAAGCAGGGCACTGAGGGTATTGAATGTATTAAGTCAACTGATTCTCACATCTCCCTTTCTCAAATGAGGGAACTGAATCACAGAAAAGTTAATTAATTTACCCAAGGTGACTTGACTAGTAAATATCATAGCCAGGACTTGAGAACTTGTACACTAATCTTTTCTTAATTACTGTCTCCCTCAGATTTTACAATCAGGTTAATTATTTGAACTATATCTTTATATAACTGTTTATAACAAATATACGACTATAATATATGTGTTATATTCAAGGATTCCCTCAAAGCTCAGTTGGTAACGAATCTGCCTGCAATGCAGGAGACCTGGGTTCACTTCCTGGGTCGGGAAGATCCCTGGAGAAGGAAATGACAAACCAGTGTTCTTGCCTGGGAAATCCCATGAACAGAGGAGCCTGGCAGGCTATAGTACATAGAGTTGCAAAGAGTCGGACGCAACTTAGCAACTAAACCACAACCATGTTTTACATAGGTATGCTACTGCTGCTAAGTCGCTTCAGTCGTGTCTGACTCTCTTCAACCCCATGGAATCCCGTCCCTGGGATTCTCCAGGCAAGAACACTGGAGTGGCTTGCCAGTTCCTTCCCCAATGCATGAAAGTGAAAAGTAAAGTGAAGTCGCTCAGTCGTGTCCGACTGTTTGCCACCCCATGGACTGCAGCCTACCAGGCTCTTCCGTCCATGGGATTTTCCAGGCAAGAGTACTGGAGTGAGTCGCCATTGCCTTCTCCATTACACATGTATAATCATCCTATAAAAAAACAATAACAACAGAATGAAATATTGACTCTTACCTGAACATTTTCTAGGCTCATAGTTAGTATTGGGTGATTGTATTGTATTAGGCTATACAGGAAGAAATTGCCATAAAAGATAATTTAGGATTACAAAATATCTGTGTAAATTAATGAATATGTTTTAAACGTACTTCTCAATGTGGTTTCAGTAATACTGTTTGATTTTGGTAAATCGGCATTATTAATGTGATAGTAGGTCTTGAGGAATCGATCAACTGTAGTCTGCTTCATTGATTATTTTTAAATGGATGTAGCTAAAATCTACTTGAAAGTTCACATAAGAGTTAATTTTGTGTTCTTTTTTTCCTCTTTAGTAAAATAAAACAGGGTCTGTTACCTAGTTTGGAAGATTTGCTGTTCTATACAATTGCAGAAGGACAAGAGAAAATACCTGTTCATAAATTTATTACAGTAAGTTTTTATATTTTTCTATCCTAACTTTTAAAAACCAGTAATATGAAGCAATATACGGTGATATTGCAATGTAGTCTTAAAGTCATCTGACTGACACTATTTCTCTTATTTTCAAATTTTCATCATGCTCATTTCAAGGTAATCAATGAAAGGAAATGAAAGAAACAATGAGAAACTTTTCCAGAAAGAGGGTAATAGTGACACTAAGATGCCATATATATATATTCAGGTCTTGGGTAGAAGTTTTTAAATACAGGAATTAAAAACTTGTAGTTGGAATAAGCATATACATTATTTGCACTATGTATTTACAGACTCTTATTTTTTTAAAAACAGGCACTCAAATCTACAGGATTGCGAACGTCTGATCCCAGGTTGAAAGAGTGTATGGATATGTTAAGATTAACTCTTCAAACAACATCAGATGGTGTCATGCTAGACAAAGATCTTTTTAAAAAGTAAAAATTTCTGCCAAACCGTTAATGGTCATTTGCTATGCTATGTGGTGTTTTTTTTCTTTTAAAACAAAATTGCATCTTTGAAAGCCAGTGCTGCTTGTGTAACTGAAAAAAGAGGGGAGGGGATTTATAAACATCAATTGCTTAGAACAACTTGGTGCACATTAAAGTTCTGTAATATACTGGGTCTAAGAGTATACCGTGAAACTGTTCTGAGGAAATGTAGCCATGGATGTTTCCAATTTATAATACCTGGAGACTGCATTAAGTTTGAATGCAACACACTCTGTCCTGTTTAAATTGATCTCTAATTCATCTGCATATCTTGTAGCCTTTCTCAGCATGGTCTCTGTTTCTTTTCTACAAGTTGATTTAGATGACATCATAAAATGGGAAGGCTTCAGGCAGCCGGCATTCATTAGGTTTACATGCCTCCATTATCTGCTGCTCTCCTCAGAGCAGACATAGGCTTAATGCATAGGCTTTTTTTTTTTTCCCAGAGTATCTAAAAACTTAATGCTAACTTTGGACATTAATGCCTTGATTTGCTTAAATGAAAATATTTTTATTTTCCTATATTTGCCAATCTTTATTTTCTTTAATGTGTTCCTACTAGTCTGATTGCTTAGTAATTTGATAGACAAGTTTGTCATGGAACCCAAGGAAGTATATGGTATTTTACAACTAAACTTGAGTGAGAACTAAAATAAAACTATAAACACTACTGTTAAACCTTGGCTTTTTCCTGACTATAGGCTTAGGTTGAAAAGAATTCCAGCATCTACCTTGAAAGTTTATTTGTATGTATGTATTTTTATATATTTTTATTTTATTGTCTTTTGGGGGCTAGATGATTTATTCTAGATATCTGCTGAAATATCCTGGAATATTAAGTCATCTGAAGGTATAAGTATTTAACTGAGATCCTCCCAAGTATCTTGGCATACCATGAAGCAGTGAGTGCTGTCAATTTTAGATCTCTGTCTTTTCACCACATGGTTCTTGATGCTGTTAACTCTGCTGACCTTATAAAGTGTAGATTTTAGGTTCATGTTGGAATTGATATTAGGAATTTTGGGTCTTCCGAACCTGTTCTTTGTGAAGGGAAGGAAATAATTTCTAGTTAGCTGTATTTTTGCAGTAAGATTATTTTGTTTTTAGTGGTCATGAACTCTGTGCAAAGTGCCTTCTGGGGAGTTATTTCAGTATATCTGAGAATAAAGTTGTCAGACTTGATTCAAGATAGGTATGTTGATTGTGGGTATGAGCAATTACTTTGAATTCCTACATGAAAGCAGTATTTTATATCTTTTCAGCACTGGTTAAGGTTTTTTTGTGCTTCATAAACATATTGTTGTGTTTAAATATGAAATTTGAAAAAGTAATTTAAATACACTGAGTAAACAGAAAAGCATAAAATTTTCTACTATAAGTATATTAAAAATAACATTATTTTAAACACTAATCCAATTAAAAAAAAAAAAAAACCTGACAATTGTAATATAGGCAGTTCCCAACTTGACAGATGCTTAGTGGTCTATGTGAGCAGGCAGTGGAAGAGTTTATGTCTATAGGCATATGATTTCTCTTTTCATTCCTAGAATGAGATTCAGAACCTCTGACCGCTAACCTTTTCAGGTCACCTGGAAAGGTGATTGCTTCAGAGAAGTATTTTCTCTGTTTTCAAAATTAGTTTTCTAGTTAGTGTTGCCAGAAATAAACTATCTCACTTTTCATGCAACTGGGAAAGCAGATGTTATAATGGAATTCATTTTCCCAGAGAAGTAATTTATAAAGAAAGGTGGAAAGGTTTGGTTGAAGTCAATGTGTTGACATTTTACCTAAAATACCTTGTTGGTTAATATATATATTCAGCCTTTGAGGGTAATCTGAGAAGCATGTAGAATTTTTCTTTAAATGGGAAAATAAGTTCTAAGCATACTTTTTTTGGGCATAGTCTGTTTGAAAGTTGGAGACTGCCTGTACCTATCTAGATACTCAATTGTTTTTAATGCTAATAGTCTTAGTAGAAGTAGAAAATTTGTGTTGAAAAGGAATACCTTATTCATTCATATATTTTTAGCCATGTAAGTATTAGAAGTATTATCATGTGTAACCATAATTTTTTTATCATCTTGTTTTGGAGGAAATGAGTGGTAATCTTTGTATTTATTTGATTTTTCTTTGAAAATTCTTATCCACTATGTTATTTTACTAATGAAAAATTATATTTGAAATATTCTATAAAACACTGATGGTGCATAACAGTTGTTAATCATAAACATTTAAGTTAGGGAAAGTAAAATTATTTTTACCAGTTTACGGATGAGAAAACTGAACAAAGAAAGCATTGAGAAAGATGTCACTTGTTGAAAACCATAAATACTTCCTCTTCATTCTACTTTATATGACTTCTGATTTTCTAGTTAGATTCATGACATCCATATTAAAATAACTTCCAAGAAAAAATTACAGATTGGAATGCTCATCATTATGCAGCTAGACACTCTTCTGAGTGATATTGCCTTGACTGGCCACAGTAATTCACCAATGAAGGCTGTTAGCACGGCTTTACCAGCACCTTCTAATAGAATTAAAAAAAGAAAAAAAAATCCCAGTTTCACTGACTATACAGTTTTTATATAAAACCTCCTTTTAAAAATGCTGATTAATTTTGAGTAGGTAAATAGTAGTAAGGTTAATAATTTTTATTTGTTTGACAGTCCTTATATTTTCTCATGCAACAGTTGTTGAAAAAAGGAGGATGTAGATTTGACTTGATACAGAATAGCAATTTAAGATCAGGAATTACCAACTTTTTTCTGCTAAGAAATGTCTTTCCATATATATTACTTGTAACTCTCATGTGCAAGTTGAATTACTGTTTGATGCATATTAAATATTAAGTCAGTGACAAAACTCAATATTAGGTAACATTGAAACTATCATAAAATTTATTGGTTTATTGAAGTAAATATTATCTCTTGGATGTCAGTTATTTCTACATCTATAGCTTAATAATGGAAATTAGGATTATAACTTTTTCATGTTGTAATTAAAGCACATGTTTATCACTGAAAATAACCTATTTTATTTTAAATCAGTGTTTAATTTTATGTTGACCAAGTGAGTATATATTCTGGATTTTGGTCAATAGTTAAAATGTGATATCTGGCTTTTAATTCTAATATGCTATTTCGTTTAGAACATTGAATTAAGATACTGAGATAAAAATTTATCATTTACCATGGACTGAAAAATTGAGACTGTCTATTCTCCAACTCTCCTTTTATGATTAGTGCATGTTATTAACTTTCAGGTTACACAGAGTTTTCTTATCTGTAAAATGGGGAAATTACCTTCTTAAAGGGTTCATCTTTTGAGGGTTAAACAGGATAAATAGTACTTGAAGCTTAGTACTTTTTAGTCTGTTACGGGCTTAGTCTTAGTTGGTATAATGGCTTGATGCTCAAGTCTACAGTGTCTTCCTTTATTGATTAAGTGTTCTATTATTGAACTTCTGATACTCACTTAAGATGAGCTTAGAGTATATAGTTGGCTATTAACCTATTTATAAAACTCTTCTTTAGGGTTACATTAATAAATTGATTTTCTAGCTTAAACCCTTTTAAAACAAAGCAGAATATTGATTCAAATTATTAGATTTCATGCTTTCCCATCCACATAGTTTACCATATCATTTAAATAGTTTTTAACAGTGAAACATTTTTATTCTACAGTGTGTTACACATCTTAACAGTGCATAGAATAATGTAAACATTTTTGGTGATTCAAGTAATATAAAATTATTAAACTATTATATATTTTTTTAAAGTTAAACATTATTTTTGCAAGCGTTTAAGTATTTTATGTTAGAGACAAATCTGACTAAACTAAGTTTTTAGCTTAGAAATGCAGCATTTTCAAAATGTAATTTATAGAAAATATGTTAAAATACGGAATGTTTAGTTTTTTGTCAAGTTTTTTCTTAAGGGACATATGTCTGAGGTTATTTCATGGAAAAATAAAGAGGATCTCAGCTATGTATTAAAGGTGGATTTTTGTTAACCAGATGTCATGCTGAATGCTTATCATGTCTGGTAGGTGAAAAAGTCTTGTTTTTAGATGGTCTTGGTACTTAACCTGGTGGAATGCTCTGTTGTTTTAATCTTTGATGCAGTTTTTAGGCTATCTAATTTACTTCTTTAATTTGTTCAGTAGCGTACAAGCAGCTACATGAAAGGGTGCTTGGAGGAAAGAAAATAATGTAGAAAGAGTATAATTTCTAGCATTTGTTTAAAATGTTGAATTTCTTTATTGTTTGTGTATTCTCCTAATATTGTTATTATTAGCAAGTACTAATTTTTTCTCATATTCCACAGATGTGTTCAAAGCAACATTGTTTTGTTGACACAAGCCTTTAGAAGAAAGTTTGTTATTCCTGACTTTATGTCTTTTACTTCACATATCGATGAATTATATGAGAGTGCTAAAAAGCAGTCTGGAGGAAAGGTAATGTTTTTGATGTGAATATTTTCCTAAACGAATAATTGAATAAATTTAGCTAAACTTGAGGTGTAGAGTGTAAAATTATGTGGTTTGTGTTTTACTAAGTAAGAAATTTAAGTGAAACCACTGGATTAAGTTCTTTTAGAGTAACAGAAGTAAACAGAAGTTTAAATCACTCAGTTGTGTCTGACTCTTTGCTATCCAATGGACTGTAGCCCGCCAGGCTCCTCTGTCCATGGGGTTCTCAGGCAAGAATACTGGAGTGTAGCCATTTCTTTCTTCAGGGGATCTTCCTGACCCAGGGATTGAACCAAGTCTTCTGAATTGCAGGCAGATTCTTTACTGTCTGAACCACCAGGGAAGCTTAGTGCTTTGTACTTTTTTTTTAAGTGCTTTTAAAATATTTCAAATATTATGGTTAATTGTTATTTTCGTTAAAAAGAAATCTTTTTGATTTTCAAACGATTAAGGTGACCTTTATACTTTTAATTAATTAAAAAATAACTTCCTGGGAATTTCTGCAGGTATGATATCCTTAAATATTAAATAAAATGTTTACAGTTTTAAAAATCCTCTACATAATATAAGGGCTATTTTATTTATTCTTGATATTAAAAGTTTTTAGATTATGAAACCCTATTATCATGACCCTGATTAAATAAATTTTTTTTCCCTTTTAAAAAAAAATCAATTCCTAGTTCCTCTTAGACTGTTTTTTCTAGGAAGAGAGAATGCAATAGAGAACAGATGGTGACGGAGACTCTGAGAGGTCACTTAGATCTCACTTGTAATCCTCAAGTTATGCCCTTAGTTTTTATGAATATTGTTATAAAAGATACATTACAAACCCAGTGAGTACTACAAAATGTTCATTGGTGGAAGCTAAATTGAGAAATTTTTTTGATAGAAGAGAATATTTTATATTTTATCTGTTGATTTCTTTCCACTGTTTTGGATAGGTTGCAGATTATATTCCTCAACTAGCCAAGTTCAGCCCTGATTTGTGGGGTGTATCTGTTTGTACAGTAGATGGACAGAGGTAAGTTTATTTCAAATTCATCAAAACCAGCTCTAAAACTTAAATTTGCTCGCTGCATAACAATGAGCATGAGGTAGAGAGGAGCATCTTCTCTAATAGTAATTAGCCCCTTGAGATGACATAAATTCAAGAAGGCAAAGAAGTTTAAATTTTAGTTTAATTTTAAAAACTCAACTGAAATAATACTTGTTACTACATTTTGTGAGGCATTTCAGCTACATTATTCACAGTTGTAGTCTTTTTATTTGAATGTTTATTGTTCAAGGAACTAAAGTTACAGATTTGATTAGGAAAAGTAGATTTGGCAAAATATGAAATTATTCAACTAATGAACTGACCACTAATAGAATTAGTTCGCCTTTCTTCACTTAACATTGGTTACCCATACTGTCATTATTTTTGTTCCTCTTGGCTCCTGATATGATTAGCATGGTAGTTAAGACAATATAATGTAATACGTAGCCTCTTGCCCATCAGTTATTCGCAAAAGATGCAGGATTTCATGAAGCCTATGAAATTTGATTTTCAGGATATAATCACACTGCAGGTATAACCACTGACATCTGAGGATCCAGCAGAATTATAAAAAGGATAAAAATATGAGGGCACCTCAGAGAGAATAATTTGATTTAAAAAGTCAGTCAAGAGAGGCCCTTGGAAAAATGAACAAAGTTCTGAAATAGTTTTTAAAGAATGACCTTTTTATTATGCTGTAAATCAGACATAAAGATATCTTATGTTGCAGTTTGGTCTTGTCAGTCAGAAAAATTATGCCAAAAAAAAGAAAAATCATATTATTTACTCATTTAAAGACTTCAGCTCAGAAATAAAATCATTCTGTTTTTTTGTTTGCTTTTTACTAAGGTAATTATTTCTTTTTACATTAAAATATAACTTACATAAAATGAGATAAAGAACTCCTTGGTGTATACAGCTTGATAAATTTGTTAGATAATTTTATCCTAAATTTTCTTAAAACTACAAATCATAATATCCCAATTAAAGCTTTTATATGTCTCAAGTGCCTTCATTCTAAGTGATACTTTTATTTTTTTACTACTTAATCTTTCTCAAGTATTTACAGTTTTTAAAAAAATGTGATTTAGTTCAATCATACTTAATGATAAGGAATCCGAGGCCCAGAATTTGTATAAAACTGGCAGAGGTGAAACTAGCACCTAGGTCTCTAAACTTCTAGTCCATTATTCTCTCCTTTATGACAGACTTTTATCCTCATCTGGGCCTGTGAAATGAATTAAACACTCATGTGTTGTATTAAATGTTGGGTGCTGTGAACAGACACAAATTCATGAGAAGACATGGCTTATCCTATGGAATAAATTCCAGTAGGGAGTGGTATTCCTATTTTCTTGTATTTGGAGGAAATGGTTTATCATGTAGTAGAAATTTTTATATTTGAAGGAAATTATTATTAGCTAATTCTCATGCATGTCTTTTTTCTTAAACATATTTTGTATATATAGGTGATTCTTTTCATTTAGCCTTCTTATCTAGAGAAATTTTGAGACTTGACTTTGGATTAGATCATCAGATCAGATCAGATCAGATCAGTCGCTCAGTCCTGTCCGACTCTTTGCAACCCCATGAATCACAGCACGACAGGCCTCCCTGTCCATCACCAACTCCCAGAGTTCACTCAGACTCACAGCCATCGAGTCAGTGATGCCATCCAGCCATCTCATCCTCTGTCGTCCCCTTCTCCTCTTGCCCCCAATCCCTCCCAGCATCAGAGTCTTTTCCAGTGAGTCAACTCTTTGCATGAGGTGGCCAAAGTACTGGAGTTTCAGCTTTAGCATCATTCCTTCCAAAGAACACCCAGGGCTGATCTCCTTCAGAATGGACTGGTTGGATCTCCTTGCAGTCCAAGGGACTCTCAAGAGTCTTCTCCAACACCACAGTTCAAAAGCATCAATTCTTCGGCGCTCAGCCTTCTTCACAGTCCAACTCTCACATCCATACATGACCACAAGAAAAACCATAGCCTTGACTAAACGAACCTTTGTTGGCAAAGTAATGTCTCTGCTTTTGAATATGCTATCTAAGTTGGTCATAACTTTCCTTCCAAGGAGTAAGCATCTTTTAATTTCATGGCTGCAGTCACCATCTGTAGTGATTTTGGAGCCCAGAAAAATAAAGTCTGACACTGTTTCCACTGTTTCCCCATCTATTTCCCATGAAGTGGTGGAACCAGATGCCATGATCTTTGTTTTCTGAATGTTGACCTTTAAGCCAACTTTTTCACTCTCCTCTTTCACTTTCATCAAGAGGCTTTTGAGTTCCTCTTCACTTTCTGCCATAAGGGTGATGTCATCTGCATATCTAAGGTTATTGATATTTCTCCCGGCAATCTTGATTCCAGCTTGTGCTTCTTCCAGCCCAGCGTTTCTCATGATGTACTCTGCATATAAGTTAAATAAGCAGGGTGACCATATACAGCCTTGACATACTCCTTTTCCTATTTGGAACCAGTCTGTTGTTCCATGTTCAGTTCTAACTGTTGCTTCCTAACCTGCATACAAATTTCTCAAGAGGCAGGTCAGGTGGTCTAGTATTCCCATGTCGTTCAGAATTTTCCACAGTTTATTGTTATCCACACAGTCAAAGGCTTTGGCATAGTCAATAAAGCAGAAATAGATGGTTTTTGGAACTCTCCTGCTTTTTCCATGATCCAGTGGATGTTGGCAATTTGATCTCTGGTTCCTCTGCCTTTTCTAAAACCAGCTTGAACATCAGGAAGTTCACGGTTCACATATTGCTGAAGCCTGGCTTGGAGAATTTTGAGCATTACTTTACTAGCGTGTGAGATGAGTGCAATTGTGCAGTAGTTTGAGCATTCTTTGGCATTGCCTTTCTTTGGGATTGGAATGAAAACTGACCTTTTCCAGTCCTGTGGCCACTGCTGAGTTTTCCAAATTTGCTGGCACATTGAGTGCAGCAGTTTCACAGCATCATCTTTCAGGATTTGGAATAGCTCAACTGGAATCCTGTCACCTCCACTAGCTTTGTTCGTAGTGATGCTTTCTAAGGCCCACTTGACTTCACATTGCAGGATGTCTGGCTCTAGGTGAGTGATCACACCATTGTGATTATCGGGGTCGTGAAGATCTTTTTTGTACAGTTCTTCTGTGTATTCTTGCCATCTCTTCTTAATATCTTCTGCTTCTGTTAGGTTCATACCATTTCTGTCCTTTATTGAGTCCATCTTTGCATGAAATGTTCCTTTATTATCTCTGATTTTTTTAAAGAGATCCCTAGTCTTTCCCATTCTGTTGTTTTCCTCTATTTCTTTGCACTGTTCGCTGAAGAAGGCTTTCTTATCTCTTCTTGCTATTCTTTGGAACTCTGCATTCAGATGTTTATATCTTTCCTTTTCTCCTTTGCTTTCCGCTTCTCTTCTTTTCACAGCTATTTGTAAGGCCTCCCCAGACAGCCATTTTGCTTTTTTGCATTTCTTTTCCGTGGGGATGGTCTTGATCCCTGTTTCCTGTACAATTTCACGAACCTCAGTCCATAGTTCATCAGGCACTCTGTCTATCAGATCTAGGCCCTTAAATCTATTTCTCACTTCCACTGTATAATCATAAGGGATTTGATTTAGATCATATCTGAATGGTCTAGTGGTTTTCCCTACTTTCTTCAATTTAAGTCTGAATTTGGCAATAAGGAGTTCATGGTCTGAGCCACAGTCAGCTCTTGGTCTTGTTTTTGCTGGAGTAGATCATAGGTAGTTCTAAATCCAAAGGTAGTAAAACAGGCTTTTGTCAGGTAATAGCATGATTGTCACGTTGAAGTTATAGGCTGAATTACAAGTTGTTCATAAATTTGATAAGAAAAATATTCTATTCTTTTTAAATATATATATACATGTTTACTTATTGTCCATCATATACTTAGAAATGAGGTGTCCCTCTGATGTCTCCATTAACTTCTGATTGTCAACGGGTAGTTTTTATAGTGCCCAGTTTCACTATGAATACGTTCCACTAGAATGAATGTGTGCCTGTATTGTGTTGGCTCATTGATGGGGACACCTGGGTACTTTAGCAAATTAAACAGAGATCTCTGCTTTTGGGGTCAGTCACAATTTTTTCATTTTCAAACCAGTTCTCTACTTCATCTGCATCCTAGCAGTTTGGTAACATAAAAAGCTTTCTTTTTGTTCCGTTGTTTATCTCCATGGTGATAATGATTGCCTTTGGTGTCAGCTCTATCAAGTTTGTAAAACTGGATGCTGTTTGTTTTAGTGGGGCTGGAAATTATGAATAGATATGGTTCACAAGAAGAGGCGTTTTTAGAGAGGGGCTCAGAGAACAATATTGAATAAACTGAGCCCCATTTAAAAACTAACCACAGTTTCAGTTCAGCTCAGTCGCTTAGTCGTGTCCGACTCTTTGCAACCCCATGAATAGCAGCACGCCAGGCCTCCCTGTCCATCACCAACTCCCGGAATTCACCCAAACTCATGTCCATTGAGTCAGTGATGCCATCCAGCTGTCTCATCCTCTGTCATCCCCTTCTCCTCCTGTCCCCAATCCCTCCCAGCATCAGTCTTTTCCAATGAGTCAATTCTTCGCGTGAGGTAGCCAAAGTATTACAGGTTCAGCTTTAGCATCAGTCCTTCCAAAGAACACCTAGGACTGATCTCCTGTAGATGGATTCCTTGGATCTCCTTGCAGGCCAAGGGACTCTCAAGAGTCTTCTCCAGCACCACAGTTCAAAAGCATCAATTCTTCGGCGCTCAGCCTTCTTCACAGTCCAACTCTCACATCCATACATGACCACAGGAAAAACCATAGCCTTGACTAGACGAACCTTTGTTGGCAAAGTAATGTCTCTGCTTTTGAATATGCTATCTAGGTTGGTCATAACTTTCCTTCCAAGGAGTAAGCATCTTTTAATTTCATGGCTGCAGTCACCATCTGTAATGATTTTGGAGCCCAGAAAAATAAAGTCTGACACTGTTTCCACTGTTTCCCCATCTATTTCCCATGAAGTGGTGGAACCAGATGCCAGGTTCTTCGTTTTCTGAATGTTGAGCTTTAAGCCAACTTTTTCATTCTCCACTTTCACTTTCATCAAGAGGCTTTTGAGTTGCTCTTCACTTCCTTCCATAAGGGTGGTGTCATCTGCATATCTGAGGTTATTGATATTTCTCCCGGCAATCTTGATTCCAGCTTGTGCTTCTTCCAGCCCAGCGTTTCTCATGATGTACTCTGCATATAAGTTAAATAAGCAGGGTGACCATATACAGCCTTGACATACTCCTTTTCCTATTTGGGACCAGTCTGTTGTTCCATGTCCAGTTCTAACTGTTGCTTCCTAACCTGCATACAAATTTCTCAAGAGGCAGGTCAGGTGGTCTGGTATTCCCGTCTCTTTCAGAATTTTCCACAGTTTATTGTGATCCACACAGTCAAAGGCTTTGGCATAGTCAATAAAGCAGAAATAGATGGTTTTTGGAACTCTCCTGCTTTTTCCATGATCCAGTGGATGTTGGCAATTTGATCTCTGGTTCCTCTGCCTTTCTAAAACCAGCTTGAACATCTGGAAGTTCACGGTTCACGTATTGCTGAAGCCTGGCTTGGAGAATTTTGAGCTTTACTTTACTGGCATGTGAGATGAATGCAATTGTGCGGTAGTTTGAGCATTCTTTGGCATTGCCTTTCTTTGGGATTGGAATGAAAACTGACCTTTTCCAGTCCTGTGGCCACTGCTGAGTTTTCCAAATTTGCTGGCATATTGAGTATAGCACTTTCACAGCATCATCTTTCAGAATTTGAAAGAGCTCAACTGGAATTCCATCACCTCCACTAGCTTTGTTCGCGGTCATGCTTTCTAAGGCCCACTTGACTTCACATTGCAGGATGTCTGGCTCTAGGTGAGTGATCACACCATTGTGATTATCTGGGTCATGAAGATCTTTTTTGTACAGTTCTTCTGTGTATTCCTGCCACCTCTTAATATCTTCTGCTTCTGTTAGGTCCATGCTATTTCTCTTCTTTATTGAGCCCATCTTTGCATGAAATGTTCCTTGGTATCTCTAGTTTTCTTGAAGAGATCTCTAGTCTTTCCCTTTCCCATTCTGTTATTTTCTTCTATTTCTTTGCATTGATCGCTGAGGAAGGCTTTCTTATCTCTCCTTGCTATTCTTTGGAACTCTGCATTCAGATGCTTATATCTTTCCTTTTCTCCTTTGCTTTTCGCTTCGCTTCTTTTCACAGCTATTTGTAAGGCCTCCCCAGACAGCCATTTTGCTTTTTTGCATTTCTTTTCCATGGGGATGGTCTTGATCCCTGTCTCCTATACAATGTTACAAACGTCCGTCCGTCCATAATTCTTCAGGCACTTTATCTATCAGATCTAGTCCCTTAAATCTATTTCTCACTTCCACTGTATAATCATAAGGAATTTGATTTAGGTCATACTTGAATGGTCTTGTGGTTTTCCCTACTTTCTTCAATTTAAGTCTGAATTTTTCAATAAGGACTTCATGATCTGAGCCGCAGTCAGATCCCGGTCTTGTTTTTGCTGACTGTATAGAGCTTCTCCATCTTTGACTGCAAAGAACAGTTTAGCCTTGATTAAAGCTATGAGTAAAAAAAAAAAAATGGTGACTGATTTCTAAAAGCCTAGTTCATTTTATATGTTAGAATACAGATAGAAGTAAGGAGGGTCATACCCTCTTGTCCTCAGAGGCAGTGTTTTCACATTACTTATTATGTAATAATTTTGAGCCAGTCTCTTACTTGAGTACTTGTAAACGTTTGTATTTTTTAAATAAACATATTTATTCTTACTTATTCTTTAATGTCCAAGTAAACTTGTAGTTGAATTATGGGAAAGCTGTTGTAAATTAGAATTAACATGTAAATAACAGCTGTAATTATTGTTACATTTTTTTCCCAATTGATCTAAATTGTTTTATAAATCTACTTTTAAATAGGCATTCTGTTGGAGATACCAAAGTTCCATTTTGTCTTCAGTCCTGTGTAAAGCCTTTGAAATATGCCATTGCTGTTAATGACCTTGGAACAGAATATGTGCATCGATATGTTGGGAAAGAGCCAAGTGGATTAAGGTTCAACAAACTGTTTTTAAATGAAGATGGTAAGAATTATATAAAAGTTACTTGGAAAAAGAAATACCTCATTTTCTTGTGTATATCTAAGTAGTTTTTTTTTTATTTTGAAGGAAAAAAATTGAAACATTCATACTTTTTCATCTGTCATGAAAATGCTTTGAAACCCATAGAGATAGTTTAATCACTTACTTTAAAAAATAGTTTTATTTAGGCATTTTTATACCACTGGAGGGTGAGGTGGAGAGATGATAAGGGCAGAAAGTAAGACTTTCACTGTATAATTACCCATAGGGGAATATCTTATAAAATTTCAGTGTCTGGAATTTGTTGGTTAGCATCGAAACTAAATGATACTGGTTATCAAAAATACCATTTTTGGTTGTCAATATCAATGTTATCAATATTAGTTATTGACGCTAAATGATGGGTACATGCACACTTGTATTCTTTCTTTCTACTTTTGTATATTATATATGTTTGAAAACTTCCATTATAAAAAGCTTTTATGGTGGCCCTCATAGAGATGATGTTTTTGCTTTTTCTCTTCCATAACATTTAGTATATGAAAAAAATATCTTGTTTTAAATAGTTGGATAACTAACAAGTCTAAATACTTTACAGGAATCCAAAAAAAAGAGAATGACAAAGGTAGATAGAACTTTGATAGAGATTTTAAATGGAAACACCAACATATAGATTGGTTTCTATTTTTTAGTCTTTTGGGCATATGCTAGGTTCCTCATGTGCTGAGTTAAAATAGAATTGAAAACAAAAGTAAAGGAATTCAGTGATTGCAACCACTCTTGTAGTTTTTCTTTATGGTGCATGAAAAATGAACATATCCCTTATACTCATTGTTTTATTAATTTTTTTAAGTGAAGCTACAACTGGTATTTTCTTATGCTTCTTTTTCTGTTTGTTTTGAGGGCAGTTCCATTTTCTTTTTTATTTTACCATAATCTTTTTATTCTGTGGCTTCCCTTGTGGCTCAGCTGGTAAAGAATCCACCTGCAATGTGGGAGACCTGGGTTCAATCCTTGGGTTTGGAAGATCCCCTGGAGAAGTTTCAGAAAGTTTACCCACTCCAGTATTCTGGCCTAGAGAATTCCATGGAGTTTATAGTCCATGGGGTCGCAAAGAATTGGACACAACTGAGCTGTTTTCACTTTGACTTTCAACGTTCTAGAGCTCTAGAGACTGAACCTGATGTCAAAAATGAGAGGATAAATACTTGAATATATACAAATACAAGTATAGGCTAATTTAGCACAGCCTGATTTCTGTATTTTGCTTTCTGTCTGCATGTGGTTTCCCTTTCAGATGGATATAATACTGGAGATTTTTTGTTTTTTGGCTTCCCTTTGGCTGTGTACTGTTTTTCTGTGTCAATAATCATTCTTATTTGGTGTGATCTCAAAGAAAGCAGACTTCTCTTAGCATAATTTGAAATAGGTGAAATTGTACTACTTAGACAGTATTCCTGTACTAAGTTTTATTTTAACTTTTGTAACTCGCCATTCAGTTCAGTTCAGCCGCTCAGTCGTGTCTGACTCTGTGACCCCATGAACCGCAGCACTCCAGGCCTCCCTGTCCATCACCAACTCCCGGAGTTTATCCAAACTCATTGAGTTTGGTGATGCCATCCAACCATCTCATCCTCTGTTGTCCCCTTCTCCTCCTGCCTTCAATCTTTCCCAGCATCAGGGTCATTTCAGTGAGTCAGCCCTTTGCATCAGGTGGCCAAAGTATTGGAGGTTCAGCTTCAGCATCATTCCTTCCAAAGAACACCCAGGACTGATCTCCTTCAGAATGGACTGGTTGGATCTCCTTGCAGTCCAAGGGACTCTCAAGAGTCTTCTCCAACAGCACAGTTCAAAAGCATCAATTCTTCGGCGCTCAGCTTTCTTCACAGCCCAACTCTCACATCCATACATGACTCCTGGACAACTTGTCATTATCATAATCCAAAATGTTAAAGCAGAGCTAGCTACTAAATCACATTGTTGATCTTATATTGAGGAGAATAATGTACTGTTAGGTTACCCAATTTTTTGTCATTATTGTTTTTTAATTAAACAGTTTTAACAGTTTTATTGAAATGGAATTCACCTACCACATAATTTACTCATTCAAAATGTACTACCTAATGACTTTTAGTATATTCATAGAGTTGTACAGTCATGACCACAACCAATCATGGGACGCTTACCACCCCAAATGATACCCTATGCCCATTAGTAGTCTATTTCTCTTCTGTGCCTCGAAACTAGTAATCTACTTGCTGTATCTATGGGTTTGCCTATTCTGTACGTTCTATGTACATGGAATCATTATATTTGGTCTTTTATGACTGGCATATTTTACTTTTTTTAGCATATGTTTTTAAGGTGCTTTCATGTTGGGCATATGTCAGTGCTTCATTTTTAATTGCTGAATAATACTCCATTGTATGGATAATAATAACACATTTTGTTTACCCATTCATCATTTGGCAGGATGTTTGAGTTGTGGGTTATTTTTCAGTTTTTTTTAACTATTACCAGTAATACTGCTAAGAACATTTGTGTACACATAAGTTTTTATTTTTCTTGGTTATATAGTGAGACTGGAATTCCTGGGTCATACAGAAGTCTTCAACAGTTGAAGAATTTCCTTGTTTAGCTCTAGACTCATCTCACAGAAGATAACTTGCTTAAAATTCAAGGAGACACAAAATGTAGCAATAACTTATGAACTCTGCTAGATTTGTTATGTTAGATAGGAACTTGTTCCCAACGAAGTAAGTTACTACCACAAACAGATAGATTAGGAATTATGCTTTCAGATAAATGTTTCCCGTGCCCCTGTTTGGCATTTGTGCTGTACTGTAAATGACAATATAATCAGCTGAGACTTTGAAATTCTCTTTATTGGAAGAATTAGAAGAGGTAGGATTTTGGATGAACTTAAATTTTAAGTAATTTTTTAATTATATAAAATACGTCCTTATTGTCAGGAAATATAGAAAGCATGGACAATACAACTTAAATACCCTGTAATCTTTTTATCCTATATGTATTACTTGTTTGTGTTTTCTTTTTCTGCATGTGTATGTGGAGAAGAAAATGGTAGCCCACTCCAGTATTCTTACCTGGAGGATCCCCATGGACGGAGGAGACTAAGTGGGCTGCAGTTCATGGGGTCGCAAAGAGTTGGGACATGACTGATTGACTGAGCATGTACATATATATATATATATATATATATATATATATATATATACACACATATATATACATAATAAGAAAGTAAAATACTTTCTAAAAGGAAAATTGGGTCCACACTAGATATGCTTTTACCAAGGTGATTTTTAATAGTAATACTATTTGATTGCTTAGTGATGTGCCAAAACATTGCATGTGTTTTAATTCATTCAAGTACTATGATTTGCTGAGATATTGGTGCTGTTTAGAGATGGGAGAATTGAGGCACAGTGAAATTCAGTTACTTGCCCAGGATCAAATAGCTAGTAAATGGCATAGTTAGGAAATTTGAATGTGCTCTTATACCACTGTTCTCTGTCTTTCTGTATCTGAATTTTTGTTTGCCTGTATAATTATAGTAGCTTCTGAGAAGTGTATTACTGGTTTGATGTGTAAAGACTTAATTGCATTCTTCCACTTTCTACCTCCCACCCCCAAAAAGAATTGTAACAGTGGCTTATATAAAGAAAATAGGTGTATGTTCATGGGAAGTACCTGCATCACAGAAAGTGGTATCAGGTACTTAACATAATTCTGTTGCTTTTATATTTTTCAGATAAACCACACAATCCTATGGTAAATGCTGGAGCAATTGTTGTGACTTCATTAATAAAGGTAAACTGTTGATGTTTTAATCTAGTAATATTTTTAAATACTAAGGCATAAATATGAACCTTATGTAGAATTGTGAAAAGTTTTCTTTTGGTGTTAAGTTAATCTTATGGTATAAGGTTAGAATTTTTATTTATTTCAAAATAAATGATGTAGTTTCAAGGGCAGAATTAAAAACAGATGACTCATTATAAATTCTAACACTTACTCTTGACCTGAAGATCTGGCAGAAATTCAAAAAGAAGTTTCTGTTGAACAGTAGTCACAGTTTTTCTTCTTAAAGTTTTAATATTTTTTTCTTTCTCTTTTTGGCTCTTCTAGAATGAACAGATATAAACAGAATTAACAGCATGTTACTGTTTGATGTTTGTCATCAGCATATGTAGGGACAAATGTTCTGGTACTTTGTGTTAAAGACAAAGTACATTTACCCTTGAATATTCTCAAGTCCTTGACTTTCATGAACTGTAATCACAGTTTTCATTTGAACTTGTTTCATTTGTTTTACTTGAATCGTAAACAAGACTTATTCCAATTATTAAGTTATTTTATTTTTCCTACTCTTTGGTTTGTTTACACTGTATGTTTTCTTGTTAAGTGTCTAGTTTGCCTTAATAATTGGAAATACTAATGTTGTATTGAAATAAGTATTTGAAAATGGTTCTATTTTATGACACTGCTTAGGTTTTTAATTTCTAATTATAAGTTTCATTTATATTCAATTATGTTTCATTTGTGTTTGCAACATTTATATACTTTCTTCAGTAAATCTGTGCATATCTATTCATGGTTAAAGATAACATAGCTGTATGGCTTTGTAGATGCATTTCTGAGGATGAGATACCTTGGTTACTCAAGGAATGTTTGAATATAAGTTATACCCTTGGCCAATTAATAAAATCTCATCTAGTTTGTATGCTATAAATTCTCTTAACTCTCATGAATTTATTGTTTTTGATCATGAGGAAAAGCCTTTAAAATAGAGTAGTATCTTAAGAATGTATATGTTGTTATTTTGAAGCAAATGCTTTGTAAGTACTGGCCACTTAATCCTTGTAACTCCAGTGACATAGATATTATAGCCAAGTATTATTTTTTAATGTAAGTAATTTTAGGCTATGGAAATTTTCAGTTTGCCCGTTATAACCTCTAGTTATTTGTTGCTGTTTAATATAAGAGAAGAGTTGTCAGTTTGAGATGAAAGAAACTACTTGTTTATTATAAAAAGTTATGAGTATATGATAGGCATAGTCATGCCTTCAGGTAGCTTACAGTACAAGGTGAGGTATATACCAGTAAATGGACCCTTACAATGAAATACTACAGTGAGAGAAAAGTTTCATTAATAATTGTTCAGATTTGCACATGTAACTTAAATTAGAAGTAAGGAAAATTATGATAATAAAAGGTATGCATTAGTGCTTGATGAGAAAACCACTAGAATGGTTCTAACCCTTTTTTGGGTCCAGAAAAAATGTTCACATACCATGATTTTATATGAACTGTAGGGAGTTCACAGACCCTTTGAAGCTGACCCATGGATCTCAGTTTAAGAACTTTTACACTGGAGAGAGATTAACATAGCACACCAATAGTATTTTCAAGAAAGGACATATGTAAATGATTAGTAGCAGTCTTGCTTAACTGCATGCAGTTAAACATCTTTTGTTTAATGATTCATGGGCTTAATATACTACACTGAAATGCTGCATGTGAGAAATGCATGTCTGGTCATACCACATCATTACTTTATAAGTTTCACTTACCATGTTCAATCATACACCATAAATTATATATTGAGCCACATTAATATAAGTACTGAGAAACAGTTCAAAAAACACACATACACAGCATAAGTGTGGTTGTATCTAACTGTGCATTTAACTGAGTCATCTTGTCTTTACAAATTTGATCAGAAATTATAAATTTAGAAAAATTTACTGACAAAGTTGGAAATGAAGCTTTGGGGTATGGTTCATATTTAAGGTCACTTTATTTGAATTTTTCTGTTTTATTTTTAGATGGTGTTTCACAAGTTTTATGTTGTGTTTTTTTTTTTTTTTAATGAAGTTCATCTAAATCTTGGAGGGGTAAGCTTGACATACCTCTGTGTAAAATTGTCCCAGAATATAATACTTTTCTTGGACTCTTTAAAAAAAGAAGTCAAAATTTTTATAAACACCTGTCTGTGATCTCTGCAGATTATATGATCACATAATATTTATAAATTGGTAGTTGAAGCTGAAGTAATAAAACCATAGCTGAAGGGGTTTTCAAGCTCAGCCCTCTTACTCTATAAATAGGTAAAATGAGGAAATAGACTTGATAGGTTCTAACAGCAGTGGACTTGGCTTAAGCTAAATCTCCTGATTTTCTGTTTGCTGTTCATTCAAATTCACACTGCCATTTTTAATGTAACTGTTTGCTGTTTTCTTGATGACATCTTCGTCTTTACCTAGCATAGTTAGATTGTCTAAAAAGTTGAGAAATATTATTTTCCTTATTTCACTTATACAGAAGATACCAGTTTATTGAATTAGAAGTCAGTCTCATTTTTAGTGAGTGTGTATAGTCATTCTTTGGACATTAGTCAGTGCTTGTTATCTGTAAGGAACTAGGCCTCTTATCAAGGAGCTTACACTTTGAGTACCTGAAGTGTGGCTCTTATACCTTGGCTACTCATTGTGAATTCTGTTTTTTAACTGATGACCTTAAGGTTATTTTTTTCTTTCAAAATTCAAGACTTTATTATGATGCTATTAAAATATTTTCTTCATGTTATCCCCCTCCCCCCAAACACATAAATTAGTAGAGTCTTTAGTAAGACTCTTTATTTCATAATTTTGTAGTATTGATATTTTTTCCTTGTAGGATTGGTGGTGATCCTCAGGAAATGGGGGAAGAGGCAGAGCAGATGTTCAAAAGGATTAGCAGATTGTGGAAAAAAGGAGGATTTGGACAGAAGGAACCTGTTGCATAAATTCTTAACTACTAAACTTGTAGGAAAACTCCAATATTTAAAATTTTAAACAAAGCTATATAGGTAAATACCTTCATAAAAGAAAATGTCATTTTTGTACTTAAAATGCACATAATTTAAAAAACCATGAAGGTGCTAACCTCTTTCTCTCTGTGGTAGCTGCTAAACTTAAAGGAATATTTTTTGATGCAGTTTGTTATATTTGATGATGATGATAATGTGGTTGTTTGACTTAAAGGAAACAGTAAAAATAAATTTGAAAGCACAGTTGTTCTGGATGAAACAGGAGTATCCTTACATTATTTTTTAATCTCAGTTTCAGTTTAAAGGTTAAGATCTTGTGATAATTTGAAGGCTGGGTGGGAAAATTAGGGCAACGTATTAAAATTATCACACTTCTACTTTTTTATTTTAAAGGTAAAGAGTAAATTGCATTGTCTTATATGTTTGTACCTCAGTACTACTGGTAATTTCTGGTTTTTGTCATCTGAATAACTTGATTTCTCTTCTTTTTTTTAGTCCAAAGTATTTTTGAGTTTAAATTTTTGGAGGTTTTTCCCTGTCTTTTTTTTTTTTTTTTAAATTAATCATGCTCCATAAAAAATCAAGGCAAATTTAGTTAGTATGTATGGAGTGTTCAGTTTGGTCATGTTGACCATGACTTGTTACACAGGAGGCAGTTTGTGACTCTGGGGTGCAATGGATGATGCCTTGAACTTGGTAACAATAAGAAAGGATTGTAATTGACTTATATTTACTTCATGTTTATATCAATAGATATGCTTGGGGTTGGTAATTGGTATCAATTTCTGTTACTTTATTTTTAGGGTTAATCTATGGAAGTACTAGATTTAGAACAGTATTTTTTACGTGTAATAATCTGTATTAATCCTCCACCTATTATTTAGCTTTAAAGCATTTTCTTTGGCTAGATTAAGCTAAGTGTTTTATAAAATCATTTTTAGTTACCTCTTTTTGCCTTTTTCTTCTATGTCTTTTTTCCTTTTTGATTTAATTTTCAATTAGCTTCTATACCTCTATACTTTATGAATGAATCAAGTGACTTACAAAATTGTGATTAATGTGTTGACTTTAAATGAGTAATATTAAATTTATTGGCACATGTCCCTATTTTTAATGATATTTCACCTGTGCTGTGATATATAGTACATGATTCAGTACATGAGTATATTGCAAAAACAGGTTGTAAAACTACTCTAATATATTTATTTTAGTTCTTTTAATAGCCAATGTTAAAACTCTTTATCAAATTTTAATGGCCAGTGTTAATACGTCTTTATTAAATTTTTATTCATAAAAGTTTTCCTCAATGGAATGTAAATTCTTTAACTTGATAGGTACATTTATCAAAAAATTTTCAGGGTCTGATTACTAACCTTCTCAAACATAAACCACATGGCTTGCATTTTAAAAGTCTTGTGGTAAATGGGTTAGATGTTTTGGTAAATGTATTTTGTCCAACGTATCTTTTTTATGTTTTCCTACGGTATATAATATAAAGATATATATCTAATAATGCTTGTACAGTGACTTAACACTGAAATAAACATATCCCTAGGCATGGGAATATTTTTCCAATATATAGAGGGGCATTGATATTAAAACTATCAGTTTCCAAGTCTGTTTCCTTTTGTGCCTTTTCTTAAAATTAATCTGTCTTTGGTCCAGTTTTCCCCATATTTTCCAAAAGAAAGGCATACTTCTCATGTCCCAAATTTTACTGTGGTGCACTGCTTCAGATTGTAAAAACTTCTTGGGCACCATCAGAAGAGAACATTTTAAAAGACTGTAGTTATGGTATTGCTGATGTGAATTACTGTAATCAGTATAATGACTGGGAACAAATCTTATATACCAGGTTGTTTCCAGTGTTTGGTTTCAGCAGAAGGGAAGAGGATCTGATCAAGTTGTTAGTTAATAAGAACATTAAGTGTAGTTTTTGAAGATATATTTTACTGTGTGACCTTTGTGTGTAATGAGATAAATGTGCAAAGGATTGAGTGATACTGTTACAACAAAACCTTTCTGATTTCCATCTACTCATCTGTTGTCAGCAAGATTTCTCAACTTTTACATCTGTAAAAATTCAAAATAAGAGAATTAAACTTTTTATTCTAACAATTAAAATATCCACTGTTATATGAACTAATTAAAAATCAGTTACTATTTAAAAAATATTCTAAAGGAAATTCTAAATTTCCTTTAACTTTATATGAAAAATTTTAAATGTAACACAGAATAAACAATAGTATAACCAGCTGCCATCCACCCATTCCTGGCTTCAATTTTCATAACATTTGTTCCTTCACTGTACCCCACTACTGGAGAAATGATTTTTTTTTTTTAAGAGTTTGTTTTTCTTTGGCGGGATGGTACAGGGGTAGGATTTACTTTAGGTTATTTGGTATGTGTATGTGTGTTTTTTTCTAACAACTGTGCAAATAAACTTTATGCTGTAAATTTTTCAAAATTAGAATGACATAATGATTACCAGATTCCATATATCCCTGGGGTATATGAAACCTTTACAAGAGATGACAGGGGCAAACACATCTTATCAACTTAAATGCTATTTCTAGGTAAATAATAAAAAGAAACATTAATCAAGTACTTTTATGATTAAATGGGGAAGTTTTAAGTAGAGATTTCTTGAGTCAACACAATCATTTAAATATTTTGCCTATTTACATAATCTGCCAGAACATTTCAGATAGTTTACCCAAAATGTTATATGATGATAGACATTGACAAATATCAGTTGCTTCTTAAAAATACCAGTTGTTTCTGAAAAATAGCATAGAAGTAAAACCTAATTGTACATTAGTTTAGTAAGCTGCAAAGTAGATCAACAACATGACTATAGTCAAGAGTTGAGACAGTTTTTGCTTGTTTTTTTTTTAAATTAAACATGACAGCTAAACAAAGAAAGTACAGTTTAGGTCAGAGAATGAAAGTTCAATATAATTTGTTTATTTTACATTGATTAATTGTATAACCAGTAATTATCCATGTGACATCCCTATGCAAATGATGACAATTTTTTCCAAAAGAGTTGTTTTTTGTGCTTTTTCAAAGGTTGAAAAGGTTTTTGTGGTTTAAATGTTGTTACATATTTTACAGCATTAGGATCTATGGAATATTTTGACAACTGCAACAGTTCAATGAAGTTGGTAATTTCTTCTTTTAATTATTTTTCATTGAACAGCTTTGGAGTTACATTTCTACATTTTGATTTCTGGTGTATTATAAAGAAAGAAAACTTATGATATGTCAAAGGACACTTTAGAGGAAATACAAAGATAGTGATTACAGTATGGCTGTAACTATATTATCCTTAACTTGTTTAATTTGTTAATTCCTGATTTTGAAGAAATAGTGTGGTGGTCTTTCCAGCTACTGATTTGTATATGTGATTGCACATTCTTTCTCAAATAAGTTCATTTGTTAAGTTTTCAGATTATCAGCCACATCCTAATCCACTTGTATAGTGGAGAATGAACCTGGCTTTATTCAATTAAATAATACTCTGGTACTTCCCCCCATCCCCTTGTAATAAAACTTTAAATTGTATTGTTTTGGGTTTTTTGATGGCAAAGTTAAAATTTTCCAGTTTTCAAATTTTAGTTGTCAAATTACTTCATTTTAAACTTGTTTTAAAAATTAGAGATGTATTGTTTCTTTTGGGTGCATATCACCAATTAATACGTTTGATTTCAGATCTACAACTTACTGCTTTGTAAACTTCGCCGAGGTAAAATGAAACCATTTGGCTACTTGAACTGATCTACGTTACATAGATTTTTCCTGTTGACATTTTCAGTAGCAGCTAACTTGTCAGAAATAGAAGTGATGAAACAATACATCCTCCATTCTCTGAATTGGCCTAATGCTAAATACAAATGTAGCTAATTTTTTTAGACTATGAAATAGATTTTTTTAGTTCAAGTATTGCTATAACAAGTGAGATATTAAAGGTAGAATCTCTCTACATTAGTAAAGTGTATCCAGAATGTATACCTATACTAGCATTGTAAAAGATTAGTTTTGCAACATAACTTATTTTCTAACTCTAATACTGGCTTAAGGTTTAAGAAATACAAGTATTTCTACTTATATTTTAAAAATATAAGTAGGTTGTTCTTAATTGAAAACCATAATATATATATGCTTAATTCTTTGCTAAGGGTGAAACTTTATTTTAAGTTTTTTTTAATGTGAAATCAAATAATAACATACATTCTAGCAGATTATGGTGTTATGAAAGATAAGGGGATTTGAGGAATTTGTATTTAAAATTCTGTAACTTTGGGTTGGGAAGTTATACTTAAAGCATTCCCTTTGTAATTCAGATCCATTCTCAACATGCACGTATTAATGTAGGGACATGTAAAAAAAGATTATATAAATATTAAATTACCTTATGAGTATATCCTAGATTTAAAAGTACTAATGCACAGTATATTAATTATAAAAGATAGCAATTTGGAATTTTAATATAATATTCACTTAAAGCTTAACTGTGATGGAGTCTATATTAACATTTATGTCTCATTTCTTTGCAGCAAGGAGTGAATAATGCTGAAAAATTTGACTATGTAAGTATAATATAGAACTCAGTTTTCATGCTACATTCTCTGTTTTGTTTTTTGATTACTAATAGTTTCTCATTTTGGTTTATAGGTAATGCAGTTTTTAAATAAGATGGCTGGTAATGAATATGTTGGATTCAGTAATGCAACGTGAGTCTGATTTTTTATTTAGGCTTTTGTGATAGGTTAGATCTCTTGAAATTTTTAAAATCTAAGCCACAGAATTTATTTTAAATACTCTTTTCTGACTTAATGTATATAATACTTCAGTGTGTTCCCTGATAGCTCAGATGGTAAAGAATCCTCAAGAGATGCAGGTTCAATCCCTGGGTTGGGAAAATCCCCTGGAAGAGGGCATGGCAACCCATTATTCTTGGCCTGGAGAGTCCCATGGACAGAGGAGCCTGGAGGGCTACAGTCCATAGGGTTGCAAAGAGTCGGACACGGCTGAAGGAGCTTAGTACGCATACACACACACACATCAGTGAACAAATACTTATTTAGAATTTGGTCATTAGAGAGAAATGTGTGATTTCTAAATCACCTGAGGGAGAACACTTAAAGTACCTTTTACTACTTTTTATAAACTTCTTGTGAGAAAGCATGTAATTAGAAGAGACCCTAAATTTATGTCAAGTGACTGACACTTTCTCGATTTTTTCTTTGCCTATAATGCTTATCTTCCCTCTGGTAATCTCTCTGTGCCTGGCTAACTTGATTTTTGCCCCAACATTTTATTTTGAAATTTAGAAATCTATAGAAAAGTTGAAACAACAAATAATGAAAATCTGGACCTTTCACTTATGTTTTCTGATCAGTATTTTGTCTCATTTGCTTTTTTCTCAACCTGTTTCTCTCCTTAGATGGACAATTTAAAACAAATGTGCGTCTCTTCACACACACATGTACATGTATATAAATATACATATATGTGAGGTAGTTTTTTGTCTTTTTAAAATGGAACAGTCCTCCTAACCTAGACCCTTGCTTTTTAAAATTTTATTAAATGGCTTTTTTTTTTTTTGTCTTGTCAGTGGAACATAAATTAACTTTTTCTGTGAAGGAGGAATAGATAGTAAATATTTTGTATTTGTGGGCCATATGGTCTCTGTTGCAACTGCTCAGCTCTACTCTTTTAGTAGAAAAGCAAGCAATAAACACTGTGAGGATGTGTTTCAAAAAACCTTATTTATAAAAGCATGGACCAGATATGGCCCATTGGCTTTCCCCATTTTGAATAGGATTGTTTCCTAGTGATTAGACAAGGCTTAAACATTTTTGGCATGAAAACTAAACTTAGGTGTTGCTTTGTATTTCATGTTGTCTGCCTTACCAACTTTTATGCATCAGCTAAGTGTCTTTCCCAGGAAGTTTTTTTATTAATCTCATCTCACCTTTCTTCTGTGCTCTCATATTACCATATTTTATTGAACTTATTCTACAATTCTGTCTCTTTTTGCCTCATCATTGCCATTAGACTTTGACCTCCTTAATTCCTACATAGAGTGTCTTCCAAATCATTTCTGTATTCCTGTTATCTAGTGGATAGTAAGTACCTGATACAATGTTTGATGCACAGAACTATGTGTTAGGCACTGTGATCATTCCTTAATATAGTTAGTTGCCAAGTATGGCAAGTTGACAGGTTTATTTCCAAGAACTTTGTCATATCCAGCATTGTTTTTCTGACCATGGAAATATTCAGATATGCAGTTAGAAGGAGCTGTCCACCCCTGATCAGTAAAAAGAATGTCGTATACAGTTGCTCTTTAAGCAGCAGCCTTCTGAACTCTTTGAGGTTGAGCTCTCAAATGTACCATAGATAACTGTGGTACTTCCCAAACTGCTCTTTTCTCTAGGGATCCCCATGTCAGTTGATATTGTCATCCTTTCTGTAGACTGTGTTAGAAATCTAGGATTTGTATCAGACTTTACCCTGTTTTCCCTCTTCCCATTAGGTTGGAAGATTGCCCAAGTGCTTTTATATTTGATCGTACCTCTCCTTCCATTCCTGTCATCACTGCCTAGTTAAGACCTCTTGTAGCTCTCATTAACACTAGTCTCCTAATAAATCATTCATCCTTTCTTTTTCTCCTTTCCCAAACTGATGGCAGAATTATCCTTCTAAAATGTAGACCTGATAAGGTAACTTGAAAGCGTTCAAGCTTTCATTTTGTAGGCAATCAGGAGCCATTGCACTTTTTTAGCATTTATCAGTCTTGATATTAAAAGATGCTTACGCCTTGGAAGGAAAGTTATGACCAACCTAGACAGCATATTCAAAAGCAGAGACATTACTTTGTCAACAAAGGTCCGTCTAGTCAAGGCTATGGTTTTTCCAGTGGTCATGTATGGATGTGAGAGTTGGACTATAAAGAAAGCTGAGCACTGAAGAATTGATGCTTTTGAACTGTGGTATTGGAGAACACTCTTTGAGAATCCCTTGGACTGCAAGGAAATCCAACCAGTCCATCCTAAAGGAGATCAGTAAAGCTGAACCTCCAATACTTTGGCCACCTCATGCGAAGAGTTGACTCATTGGAAAAGAGTCTGATGCTGGGAGGGATTGGAGGCAGGAGGAGAAGGGGATGACAGAGGATGAGATGGTTGGATGGCATCACTGACTCAATGGACATGGGTTTGGGTGGACTCTAGGAGTTGGTGATGGACAGGGAGGCCTGGTGTGCTACTGTTCATGGGGTTGCAAAGAGTCAGACACGACTGAGCAACTGAACTGAACTGAATCTTGATAATTTGGTTTTAGTCTCCTTTGTTGGTTTGGTATTTTTCCACTCTTTTCCATGAAACTGTTTCCCAGACACATCAGAATATTTGCATCCTTCAATGAAGTCTTGTCTTTTATAACTTTGTTCATACTGTATTATTTGCCACTGCCCAGACTCCCCAGAAATTTGTTAATCCAGCAAATGCTGTTAGGCCCATTTCATGTGTCTTAGTTAAATTTCCATAGATTCCCTCAGTTGAAACTGACTACTGTTCTTTTAGGGAAGCCAGAAGATACTAAGGGTAAATTTTAATAATTGAATATTTGGTAATTTAAAAATTAGCTTCTTAAGTCACAAAATATGAAGACTAGAAAGGGCCTAGTTCATTTCAGTTCTTTTACAGCTGGGAAAATTAATGCAGAAAGAATTATTACTTAAATGACATGCCCAAGGCTACATAGCTGACCTGTTGACAGAACCGGGACTAGAACCCAGCAGCCTTGACTCTTTCTAAGGGTCAGTGTTCTTTATACTGCACTTTGCTATTCAGATTAACCTACAGAACAATCATGCTTTTACAGAGGGTATATAAATAGAGCAAATGTGTTTTTTTTTCTTCTAGGTTTCAGTCTGAAAGAGAAAGTGGAGATCGAAATTTTGCAATAGGATATTACTTAAAGGAAAAAAAGGTTTTTGAATTTTGCTTCTTTTTCAGATTATTCCTTCATTTAATAAAATATAGAGAGATATATACTAAAAACAATAGCTTTTAAATAACTACCTATAACTAACATGCAGAAGTTTTTGCAAAACACTCTTCAATTAATACTATCAAAGTATTAATATTATTCAAGCAGGTTGTATTTGGTAGCATTCAAATATTTGCCTAGTTACATAAATGCAGATTTTGCATAAGGATTGGTCTATTTTTCAAAAGTATAACCCTTGACTATTGTCGGTTATACTTGATTTTTAAATTTTAAGTGTCTGGTCCAGTAATTTGGTTCATGAATAATGAATCAATTTATTATTGTCAGTTAAACTAGTATCTTGAAATATATATGTGATATTACTTTGATTTATTCTTCATTATTTCGTGTTTGCACTCTTTTATAGATTGTGTCCTATTTTGTTCTCAGAGTGAAATGTGTGTATATTTTAAATTTAATCTCCATGTATCTTCTTTGTGTGCATTTTTTTCCTGTGTGCCTGTGTTTTCAATTGCCCATTTATTTTTTCAGTGTTTCCCAGAAGGCACAGACATGGTTGGTATATTGGACTTCTATTTCCAGGTAACTTACTTTAACTGTATGAACTATGTATATAAATGGATATGTATATACCCACTATGTATATATGTATATAACTGTGTATATATGTATATAATGTGTCACATTTTTTAGAATAGAAATGCCTCTGAAATCTTGGCTCTAGGCCAAGAGAAAGTCATTTCCCATTAACTTTAGGGGAAAAGTCCTTGTTAAATGCAGTCTTATGCCTGTAATATCTTAGAATGTAACAGGGAAATGTTTTTTTCTATAAAAACATTATATCTAAGGAGTATGAAAACTAATGTACAGCTCCAGCAATTGCTTCTCTTTATTATAAACTAAGCACTGTTTTCTTAGTTTTAAATTTTTCTTTGAAAGAGTTACTTGTTTATTTATCAAAAAGTTCACATTCAGCATTCTAAAGTGGCATATTCTGTTTGTTTAGTTCATTTCTACAGTGTCACATAGTGGATTTTCTAATAAGTTAAAGTAGCTTTCCATATTCATGGTGGAGAAGACCATTTACGTATCTTCTGTGGTATAGAATTGAAGTTAAGATAGTCATCCTTAGAAGAAGAAATCCTTTTCCTCCTGTCATGTTTTCAGTTCATTCTTACAGATTTAATACCATTGGTGCTTCTATACTTGATCTTAGCCAAGAAGTGATCCATTGGTGCTTCTAATGAGTTTGTAGTGTACTTAGTAGCTACATAGTAACTAATTATTGTTAATTTCTGTGTCACCTAACATTTGCCTGGCTTTACTTTTTAAGCTTCTTTAATTTTAACCTTTTAGTAATCTTAAAAAACAAGTAAGGAAAGTTGATAATGAAGTAGATCTTGATAGAAATCCAAGTCTCGCTTGTCACCTGCTCAGTGTGAAGAACTATGACTTGGGAATCCAGACTGTCAACAGAAAATCAAAATCTAACCTGGCCACTTTTTAGCCATGTGACTTGGTTTCAGCTGCTGAACCCTGGCTTCATTATCTGTGGCATAAGCTTGATCTAATTTCCTGCATTACATGGATGAGTTTGTAAGATGTATATGAAGCTTCTTTGTGGCTATAACATGTTATATTAAGTTCAGTGTCATATTTATCCAATGGCCCTTATTTTTTCCCTAGCCTGTATGGATTTCTTCCATATGTTAAAGTTTCTTTTCCTTTGGTACACATATTTGACTGTTATAGCTTAGGTACTAGTAATCTACTGTGAAATTTCATGCTTAAGGGCAGAAATCAGGAGACAGCCATGGAAAATTTAATTGCTCTTTTGGAGAAGGACTGCATCTAACTGAACATCTGTCAGGGTACCAGGAGAGTACTCTTAAATTGGGTTTTGTTGAATTGGAAGTATCACCTTATGACAAACAAAATTTCCATTAATACTAATTATAAATTAGGAATTGGTCATTGAGTTCAAATATTTTTTTTTTTAGAAAGCTTTTCATAATTAAATCACCTTTACTATACGTCTTTGCTGTGTGGGTCTGTGTTATAGGTAGATTCAGTAGTTTTGGAGAAATAGAGAAGGGGTTTTAATATAATGAGGCAAAAGTAAAAACCAGTCAAAAAGTGGCCCCTAATCAGTTCTCTGATTCATTGCAGTTAATTAGTTTCCCTTATTGCTATTTCCAAACCCTTTTGTGCCTCTGATAGATCTTGAATTATGAGTAAAGAATATTGTAAGTTGAGAACTCAGTCTTTTCTTCTTCCTATCTTCTCTTTCTCTTCCACTTTCACCTCAGTTTTGGTTGCTGTTAATGAAATTAAAGCAGCATTTATTAATTGTTTTAGTTTTATGGGTAAATTTGGATTTGGTTTGGTAAACTATTTCCATTATTTTGATTGTATTGGAATGCAAAAATTTTACCCTACAGTGTGCTTGGACTTTGCTTTTTTAATTCATTATACCATATCCAGGAATCATAGTCAATATCAAATAGCTATTTGAATGTTAATAAGCAGTGTAAAAGCAACAAATTTGGTTTAGGCACACAGAGCATTCAGGCTAGAACTTAGATTTTTTCCTGTAGTCCTTTGTGTGTTGCCATATAAGGATACTGAGCTTTATTATAGGCAAGATGTCAGATATTTTTTTCCTTAAAGTAGCAATTTTTCATGTAGATGCTAAGTATCATAATACCTATGTATGTTGCTTTATTTTAAAAATAGGGCATCCCTCTTTTTTCCCTGTTGAGTTAAAAATAATTATGTTTATATATCCTACAGAAAGCATTAATATTTAAGCAAGCTTGAATATCACACATGAGGCAATTTACAGTTCTTAGTGCTAAAGGTCTAGCTCTTCCTATCCTAGCTCTGCCATTGAAAGACTGAATTAACTGGTGAATTAGGAGAAACGTTAAAGGGGCTGGGACATTGTTCAAATTTAAATCTTTGTGTAATGACATCAGATTATCCCTTTGGAAAAAAGATTTCAGATCTCTATGAAATACTAGATAAAATCGATTGTCTTAGAGGTCAACTGTACTAAAATAATGTGAGTCTAAATTTTTAGAATTTAATTTTTTCTTCCTTTTAGCTGTGCTCCATCGAAGTAACTTGTGAGTCAGCTAGTGTGATGGCAGCAACACTGGCTAATGGTGGCTTCTGCCCAATCACTGGTGAAAGAGTACTGAGTCCTGAAGCAGTTCGAAATACACTCAGTTTGATGCATTCCTGTGGCATGTATGATTTCTCAGGGCAGTTTGCTTTCCATGTAAGTAATTGTTTGATCTTAATTTCTCTGGCAGGAAACTAGTCTGGACTAGCTTCTTTTTAAGATGCAGTTTGAACTTTGCCTCTGGAGCTGTCCATTAATTTTTGAGAGAGAGGCTTGTTCTCAAGGTTAATTTGTTACGGAATTAGTAAGAAATAGAGTTAAGCAGTCTATGACATGTTCTTAAGAACTTGAAGTTTAATCTATAGGTCCTTTTCACTTTTATTTTAAGGCATTTCACTGTAGAAGCTTAGTACAGACTTTACTTTTAGTTACTAGTATTTAATATTGTGTGATTAGGTACCTCAGGAATTCTTTAAGTTCAGAAAGAGTGCATGCATAACTGTGGTGTTCAGCATCTTTGTTTACAACCATAGCTGTTTTAAAGGATTTAAAGTGTATTCAAGTTAAAACTTAAAAATACATTCCTTTGAGCTCTGTTGTGCATTTGCCACTTGTGAAATGTTAGAGACTTCTCTTATTTCATTCTATATCAAGTTGTAATGCCCTAAAATTTTATTTTGAAAATGTTAAACATAGAAAAATTGGTGCATTATCATATGATACCACTTTTGTATAGAATCTTAAAAAAAAAAAGATACAAATGAAATTGTATACAGAATAGAGAAACAGCCGCACAGACACAAGGACCTGTTTACTGTATAGTACAGAGAACTATACTCAATATTTTATAATAACATATAGGGGAAAAGAATCAGAAATATATACACACAGACACATACAGTAAGTCCCTTACATATGAACAAGTTCTGTTCCAAGAGCAAATTTGTGAGTGCAACAGAGATAGTGTAGGTACCCAAGTAACACATTTGGCTATATAGTACTGTACTATAATAGGTTTATAATATTTCTCATACAAATAATACATAAAAAACAGTAAAACATTTTTAATCTTACAGCACAATACTTTAAAGTGTAGTAGTACAGTACAACAGCTGGCATAAAGGGGCTGGCGTAGAGTGAACAGGCAAGAAGAGTTACTGATTGGAGGGGTGGGGAAATGGTAGAGCTGAAAGATCACTGGCAGTAGGAGATAGAGGGCAGACTATGGTTTCACTCAAGTTTGACGTTGGTGACACTGGTTCTGCCTCCTTGCTGGAATCAAATGCACATTCACGTCTTGGAAAGCTTGCAACTTGAAGGTTTGTATGTAGGGGCCTTACTATATGTATATCTTAAACAATTTGTTGTATACCTGAAACTAACACAACATTATAAATTAACTGTTCTTTAATAAAAAATAAATGTACCTGGCATTCAACTTCAGTAATTATCATGAGCAGTCTTATTTCATCTTTTATTACACCTACTTCCCCTACCTTTTATAGTTAAGTATGTAATTCTAAATGATAAGGACTCTAAAAAGTCCACAGCAACATTATCACCTATAAAAACCTAAAAAGGATTTTGACCTTTAATATCATCAAGATATTTAGTCAATAATAGAAAAGAATATGAGAAAGAATATGTATATTTATAATTGAATCACTTCGCTGTACAGCAGAAAATAACAACATTGTAAATCAACTGTACTAAAAGTTTAGTCAATGTTCAGATTATCTGGATGATCTTAAAAATCATTATTCCATAGTTTATTTCACTTGAATGCAAATAAGGGCTATCCATACATTGTAATTGTTGTGTCTCTATTATTTTTTTAAAAAATCTATACTCTCCCCTTTAACCTACCTCTGTTTTCTTATTTTTAAATGAAAAAAAAAACTGGATCATTTTTCATGTAGTTTGTCAGAGTATTGGAGGGGTGGGGAAATGGTAGAACAACTCTCCCATTGTTCCTGGTATTTGCTGTAAATTAGTAGGTTCTCTTCAGGTAATTATTTTGTTTTGCTACTTTTGTGCAAGATTACTTCTAGTAAGAGGTCCGAATTGTTAATAAACCATTAGTAAAACACTGTCCTGATGACAGTAATTTTGTCTTTTATCACCGTTGGTGTCAAATTTTACATAATGTAAACTTAAATGTTTTGAAGAGGATTAATTTAAATGAGTACCATCTTATCTCTATTCTTTAGAATTTCTCTGCCAGTATACCACAGAGAATCATCTTGGAAGAGATAATTTCTCCTTGTTTTTGTAACTGTCTTTTCATTTACTAGATTACAAACGTATTGGTAAATATTAGGTTGGTACAAATGTAATTGTGGTTTTGGACCCTGAATTTTAAATCATTATAATTAGGCTCAAACACATCTTTATTAATCAAAGTAGGAACCATTACAATCAACACATTTTTTGCCAATGAAAAATAAATTTATTCCTGTAGTGTAAAAATCCATGTTTTGGGATTTGATAAACATTTGGAGAGCATTTTCTGCTTCCTGCTGGTTGTGGAAGTGTTTTCCCTGCAAAAAGTTAATGAGATGCTTGAAGAAGTGGTAGTCTTATTGGCGAGGGTCAGGTGAATATGGCAGATGAGGCGAGATTTCGTAACCCATTTCGTTCAAATTTGAAGGCTTGGTTGTACAACATACTGTCAGGCATTGTCATAGAGGAGAATTGGGCCCTTTCTGTTGACCAATGCTGGCTGCAGGCATTGCAGTTTTCAGTGCTTCTCATCCATTTACTGAGTATACTTCTCAGTTATATTGATTTCACCAGGGTTCAGAAAGTTGTAATGGATCAGACCTGCACGAGACCACCAAACAGTGACCATGACCTTTTTGTGGTGCAAGGTTGGCTTTGGGAAGTGTTTTGGAGCTTCTTCTCAGTCCAACCACTGAGCTGGTTGTCGCAAGTTGTTATATACAATCCACTTTTCGTTTCATGTCAAAATCCGATCAATAAATGATTCACTGTTGTTGCATAGAATGAGAAGATGACACTTCAAAGATTTTTTTGATTTTTGATCAGTTCATGAGGCACCCACTTAAGAAACTTTTTTCACCTTTCCAATTTGCTTCAAATGCCGAATTCCATAGAATGGTCAATGTTGAGTTCTTGGGCAACTTCTCGTGTAGCTATGAGGATCAGCTTTGATGATTGCTCTCAGTTCAGTTGTGTCCGACTCTTTGCGACCCCATAGACTGCAGCATGCCATGCCTTCCTGTCCATCATGAACTCGCAAAGTTTACCCAAACTCATGTCCATTGAGTTGGTAATGCCATCCAACCATCTCATCCTCTGTCGTCCCCTTCTGTTCCCGCCTTCAATCTTTCCCAGCACCAGGGTCTTTTCAAATGAGTCAGCTCTTTGCATCAGGTGGCTGAAGTATTGGAGTTTCAGCTTCAACATCAGTCCTTCCAGTGAACATTCGGGACTGATTTCCTTTAGGATGGACTAGTTAGATCTCCTTGCAGTCCAAGGGACTCTCAAGAGTCTTCTCCAAAACACAGTTCAAAAGCATCAATTCTTCAACACTCAGCTTTCCTTATAGTCCAACTGTCACATTCCATACATGACTACTGGAAAAACCATAGCCTTGACCGACAGACCTTTGTTGGCAAAGTAATGTCTCTGCTTTTTAGTATGCTGTCTAGATTGCTCATAACTTTTCTTCCAAGGAGTAAGCATCTTTTAATTTCATGGCTGCAGTCACCACCTGCAGTGATTTCGGAGCCCCCAAAATAAATTTCCACTGTTTGCCCATCTATTTGCCATGAAGTGATGGGACCGGATGTCATGAACTTAGTTTTCTGAATGTTGAGCTTTAAACCAACTTTTTCACTCTCCTCTTTCACTTTCATCAAAAGGCTCTCTAGTTCTTCACTTTCTGCCATAAGGGTGGTGTCATCTTCATATCTGAGGTTATTGATATTTCTCCCAGCAATCTTGATTCCAGCTTATGCTTCATCCAACCCAGCGTTTCTCGTGATGTACTCTACATATAAGTTAAATAAGCAGGTTGACAATATACAGCCTTGACGTACTCCTTTTCCTGTTTGGAATTGAGAGAGATTTAAGGAACTAGATCTGATAGAGTGCCTGATGAACTATGGATGGAGGTTCTTGACATTATATAGGAGACAAGGATCAAGACCATCCCCGAGAAAAAGAAATGCAAAAAAGCAAAATGGCTGTCTGAGGAAGCCTTATAAATAGCTGTGAAAAGAAAAGAAGCGAAAAGCAAAGGAGAAAAGGAAAGATATACACATTTGAATGCAGAGTTCCAAAGAATAGCAAGGAGAGAGAGGTAAGAAAGCCTTCCTCAGTGATCAGTACAAAGGAAAACAATAGAATGGGAAAGAGTAGAGATCTCTTCAAGAAAATTAGAGATACCAAAGGAACATTTCATGCAAAGATGGGCTCAATAAAGAGCAGAAATGGTATGGACCTAACAGGAGAAGAAGATATTAAGAAGAGGTGGCGAGAAAAGACAGAAGAACTGTACAAAAAAGATCTTCACGACCCAGATAATTATGATGGTGTGATCACTGACCTAGAGCCAGACATCCTGGAATGCAAAGTCAAGTTGGCCTTAGGAAGCATCACTTCCAACAAAGCTAATAGAGGTGATGGAATTCTAGTCAAGCTATTTCAAATCCTAAAAGAAGATGCTATGAAAGTGCTGCTCTCAATATGCCAACAAATCTGGAAAACTCAGCAGTAGCCACAGGACTGGAAAAGGGCTGTTTTCATTCTAATCCCTAAGAAAGGCAATGCCAAAGAATGCTCAAAGTACCACACAGTTGCACTCATCTCACGCTTGTAAAGTAATGCTGAAAATTCTCCAAGCCAGGCTTCAATAGTACGTGAACTGTGAACTTGCAGATGTTCAAGCTGGTTTTAGAAAAGGCAGAGGAACCAGAGATCAAATTGCCAACATCAGCTGGATCATCGAAAAAGCAAGAAAGTTCCTAGAAAAAAATCTACTTCTGCTTTATTGACTATGCCAAAGCCTTTGACTGTGTGGATCACAGTAAACTATGGAAAATTCTGAAAGAGATGGGAATACCAGACCACCTGACCTGCCTCTTGAGAAATCTGTATGCAGGTCAGCAAGCACCAGTTAGAACTGGACATGGAACAACAGACTGGTTCCAAATAGGAAAAGGAGTAAGTCAAGGCTGTATATTGTCATCCTACTCTCAGTTGGTCATTGTCTATTTTTGATGGCCAACTACTGTGCTCTTATCCTCAAGGCTCTCATCTCCTTTGCAGAACTGCCTAAACCACCACTGTACTATACGTTCATTAGCAGTTCCTGGGCCAAATGTGTTGTTAGTGTTGTGTGTTGTCTCCATTGATTTACAACCCATTTTGAACTCGGATAAGAAAATCACTGAAATTTGCTTTTTATCTAACATGATTTCTTCCCCAGTCTAAAATAAACAGCAAGTAATGTCACTGGGGCTTCCCCAGTGATTCAGTGGTAAAGAATTTGCCTGCCATACAGGAGCCACAGGAAATGTGTGTGTTCGATACCTGGGTTGGGAAGATCCCTTGGAAGAGTGCATGGCAATCCACTCCCAATATTCCTGCCTGAAGAATTCCATGTACAGAGGAGCCTGGTGGTTCCTGCAGTCCCTGGGGTTGCAAAGAGTCGGACATGACTGAAATGACTTGGCACACATGCATGCTATAAGTCATTAACAAAAAGAAAAAAACATAAAGCAAGAAATGTGCATTAAAATGATGTACAGCATTACCACACTTAAGAGTGTGTTCCAATATCAAATGGCAGAGTTCAGCAATGCAAAACTGCAATTACTTTTGCACCAATCTAATACTTATCTATGTTTTAATGTTGGAATGCTACTATATGAAAACACACTGTAATATTTTAACCAGTTCCCTTATTGTTGGATATAACTTTTCTTATTTTAAAATGTTAACATAAGTGTCTATTTTTTCAAACTATTTTCAGGTTGGTCTTCCTGCAAAATCTGGAGTTGCTGGAGGCATTCTTTTAGTTGTCCCCAATGTCATGGGCATGATGTGCTGGTCTCCTCCTCTGGACAAGATGGGCAACAGTGTTAAGGGAATTCACTTCTGTCATGTAAGCATATTTTCTTAATGAAAATAATGATCATATAAGTTGAGCCATCTGGTGGTTCTACTTTATTACTCATTTTCATAGTTTGACTGTTTGCATTCTCACTGCCAGTCTGTCAGTTACTCAATAGCCATGTTAGTGTTTGCAAAGGAGCTTTAAATTGCCTCTACCAGACAGCTCCCATATAATCATCCTCACAAATTACAGATTTGTTTGATGCTTAAGTTTTAATTTCATGGTTGTAATTAGTTTTCAGTTTCTAAAAGATCAGCAAAAGACATTAAATTTGGAGAAGTCATTTAAACCTCACCATAAGTGAAAGATTGAGTCTTTTTTTTTTTTTTTTTAAAGGAAATAAGTACTGCAATTTAAAATTACTACTACTGTTAACTAGTTCAGTATCTTTATCTTCTGGTTTTATTTACATTTACTAATTCCTAGAGTCTGCACTGAGTATTGTAATTTTTTCTGCAGATCTTCCCTTTTAAAATACCAGTTGATTTTTCAGTTTTTTTAATATTTTACAAAAACTAGAGAATGACATTGGATTCCTTATAGATTAAAATACATTGTAACCATAGTAGTTCTTTACATTTTTGTGGTGCTATAGTTACTTGATAGAATAATTACTTCATGTGGCCTATTATTATAATGCCCATTTTACAGAAAATGAAAGTTACACATTTTGAGTGCCTGAGCCTTAAGATTATGGTAGTAAATTTTCAAATACCTGTAGTCCATGTCTTCTCGTTTTGACTTCGGTCTTCTTGATACATTATGCAGCTTTATTAACATGCAGTGGTACTTTCTTTGAGATAGTAGTTAAGTTGAACAGTATTAGTGAAATTTGTTAAAATATGGAAAAACAATAGCCATTGACTAAGCCATTTTCTTATAATACCTGTTTTGTTTAATTACAGGATCTTGTTTCTCTGTGTAATTTCCATAACTATGATAATTTGAGACACTTTGCTAAAAAACTTGATCCTCGAAGAGAAGGTGGTGATCAGAGGGTAAGCAAAATTCTTATTTAGGTTATTATGTAACTTTTTTTGAGAGAGAAAATGAGGTTCACCAGTTTAAATAAAACTTACTTTAATTGTTAGTGGCCTCATATTTTCACTAATAACAAATGAGTAATGTTGAATTGTTGATGTTATCATCCTGGACATACATACTATATATTACTGTTTTATTTAAATTGAAACTGGTTAGCCTAGGAGCAGAGTTTCCTCCCCATTTTTCTGCTGTTTTAGCAGTATTTTTAAGAATTGACTCTGTTAAAAGGAAACATATTGGAAAGTGCTGCATGCTATAAAGAGAAAACCTATTTTTGCTCTTAATATTTGTCAGTTATAGTCTCAAAGTGAAGTTTATCTTTATGTGGATGGATATATAAGTGGAAAGGGGTTATAGTATTAGTGATAGACCTTATAGAGCTTCATAGTAAGTTTTATATGTCACTATAGATGAAGTGTTTTTCTACAGAAAGTGTTTAATGCAGTGTTCTGACACTGTTATTTTAAAGTGATATTTGTTTTTTATCAGTGTGTTTGACTTCATATTTTTGCACATATATACTCCTTTTTAAAGGAGTCAGGACTTAATTTCAGGAACAAGATTTTGTTTTTGTCTTTATTGTTGTTTACTGCATTAAGGGACTTGTTTTGAATTTAAATTCCTTTGTATCCCAAGTGGAAATGTTTAGAATAAAATTACCTAACTAGACTTGAAGCTAATATGTGCGAAGCACTTATAAGTAGAAAAAAATTTTAACACATATTAAGTAAATTTTCCTATCATTAGTTTCAAAGTGACTTTTAATAATACATGAGAATTATGCAAAGTTGACAAAAATAGAAACTTCCGTGGGCGTCAACATGAGTAACATGGAGCAAAACATCAAATGGTGGTGGGTGAAAATGCTAACAGATTTTAATAACATTCATCATTGAAAAATACCATTTTATAGCTTGGACCTTTCTTCACTCAAGTGCACTAATAAATTATGTATGTTGCTTGAACAACTAGCATTCCTTTGGACCATTGGACTATGAAAGTCTCCAACAAGAACTTGCTTTAAAAGAGACAGTATGGAAAAAAGTGTCACCTGAGTCAAATGAGGACATCTCTACAACTGTAGTATATAGAATGGAAAGTCTGGGAGAGAAAAGCTAAAGAAATGGGTTCTAGTTTCAGAATGTTCTTCATTTAACCTTTGAAACATCTTTAGTTTTTTTTGCATACTATATTTATTGAGTTTTTTGTGCTTTCAACCTTGGGTGCTGGAGCCATAAAGCTTTTTTTTTTTTTTAAGTCTTTGTGTAAAGTTAATAGATTAAAAAGTGGATTTGTCAGTCTTTTAAAAAGTATAAATAAAGCAGATTTACTTTTTTTTTTAATGAAAAATTTCTTTAAATTTTTTCTTGGTGTAATTAAAATTTTAACTATATGTAGTCAAATAATCCCATTTTAAAATAATAACAGAAATTTGTAATTTCTTGATTCTGAAACCCACACATTGAACTCATAAATTTCATCACATTTTTTTATTTTCCAGTTTTAAAATTGACATGGTGTCTCCAGTAGCAATATGAAGTATTTCTGTGCTAAATACAAAAATAAAAAGCCATAATTATGATTTCCAAATTATTTAATATAGCAGCAGATAGATTTGCTTTACTTTTTTTTTTGGCTTTAAATTTTTTAAAATTTATTTAAAATTTTATCAAACACTTTAAAATATCTTTGCTTTTTCACTTTCAACTCCTTTGTTCTGTCAGAATTGTTATGTACAGGAGTGTCTTATGTTACTAAAGCATTCCAGCCAAAGAATTTCTGATGTAAGATAATGACATGTTTCACTGTTAAAAACCTATAATGGTTACTCAGAAGGAGCAGCAGTGACTGCCTTCCAAGTGAAATGTTTACCTGAACAGTTTTATTTTCATATTACCCACGTAACTTTTTCTGTGTTATATTTAAGTGTGAATGGTGAATTTTGGTTTTTAGCTTTTAATAATTATAATAATTTCACAAATGCTAATGAACTTTGCAATAAATTATAATTACATCTCATAAAGCTTGTTTTATTTGAAAGTAGTTAGGAAATGAATTCAGTATGAAGATAGTAAGTATGCTACTAAAATGCCTGTTAGATTTTAATCCTTTTGTTCAGTTATAATAATGCAATATTGAGAATCAAAACTTGTTTTTAAGAGGACTATAGGTTCAACACAGCCTAAATTTGAGATAATTCACAATGTTTAAAGTCTGTCTTGACAAAGTAATTGTAAAGTTTTGTAGGATCCTATTCATACTTCTTCCTTCCTCCATATACCTCTCTGTTTCTCCCCACAGTTCCCAAGAGCTTCAAGATTTTGGAGGGACAGGGATGGAGTCAGAAGGAGAACTTGATAGTTTCTTAGTGTCATGGCATACATGGTGGTGTAGGGTAAAGTCTAAAATAGTAATTACAGTGTAGCAAAAAAGTATTTTCCTAGATGGTTTAGATGCAAGTGCAAACACAGATGTAGAAAGTCTTGATTATATGAGTTTGGGAACTATGATATTAGGAAAAGAAGTTCTCTTCCAAACTTGTTTAAAAGCCTTTTGGCTCAACTGAAGTATTAAACATATTTAAAAAATAGTTATCCAGTAAGTTTTAGAGGATATTAGCCAAGGATTTTATGGCTAATTGTTCCTCTGATGTGCAGATGCATATCCTAACTGGATGTTTCTGGTTTGGCCATTTACATGAGAGTGGTGTGTCTGTTCTCTCCATACATTTATACCTTAACTCTGCTATACCTTTGAACAGTGATTCGTATTAATTCACAGAGCTATTTGTGGTTTGGGGACTGAATGTCTTTAATTGGTAGTTTCCCAAAAAAAGGCTCCCCTCTCCCACGCTCTAATTGTTATATTTTACTGTTTCATTTGGAGGTGGGTTTTACTTTATAAAATGAAAATTTCATGTTTCATATTGTATCCACGTTTGTACAGATTTCAAAATGATGTTAATTTGTGTCATTTACTATGTTGATAAGGCTTAAATACACACCAGTGGAGAAGGGTTTTCTAAGCTACTCATCCTGTTAAAGATGAGCATCCAGAAGTTTTTGTAGGAAGGTACAAATGGAAGAAGAAAGATACTGTGAATAGGTCCTCAAACTTTACTTTAAAAAAAAAAAAAGAGGAAAATCTTTGCCAGATTTAAAAACATTATTTTGATTCTTTCAGTATTTTAAATACCTTTTCAAATAAAGTTATTGAAAAGTACCCAGTATTGTTGAATTTAATGTTTTATGCCATTACTGATTCTTGATATTCAAGCATTTTGAAGTTAGCATATTTGTTTTTCTTTTTTTTTCCATCATTAACATTTCATTTGAAATGCATATCCTTTCTGAAATATTTTATTTTTAGCATAAATGTTGTGCATTTTATCTTAGTGTTTGGATTAATCCATTTGTGTTATTTAGCTTTCTTTTATTTGCTTTGTATATTAATGTACCTTTTATTTTCCAGTATGCCTACTTTTTGTATTGTACAATAAATTTATTTTAAGCTGATTTTATTGGTTTTTTTTTATAAAAGCAACTCCAGCATTTTAAGTATAACAAATGGAATTTTAACTTTAAAAGTCATGCTTTATGAAGATATAATTAAAATGCTTTATAATTTTAGTTAATTCTGAGACTTCTGTGAAGAGAAACTATAGAAATACTCAAAGGCTTCATTTGATTCTCTTTTTTTTTTAATGTAGTATAGTGTTGGTGGGTTTTTTCTTACTTTCGGGGAGGATGTTTTTCAATTGGTTGTATTAGAAGTATTGAATAAAGACTTTTTTCCTAATTTTTTTTTTTTTGTTGTTTTTCCACTTAATGACTTAGGGAAAAAAGCTCTCCTCCATTTACAGATTCTGTTTTCTGAGCAAGAACATCACTGATTCACTGTGTAATTGTTGCTTTATCAGTTGTCCAGAATAGGAGAAATGTTGCTAAAATCAAACAGAGTATTATTGCGTTAGAATAGAATTGTAAGCCTCAGTAGAATTTATGTTGAGTAGAAAAACTGTAAAACTGAAATTCACCTTAACTACTTTTTAAGAAATTTAATTGTCAGAAGGAACTTAGTATAGTTCTACAGCATGGTCCAAATTATAATGTATGTGCATTGTAGGTCAAATAACAGTACTTTAAGTTTTTGTTTGAAGAAATTTTCCATTCATGTCTAGAGAAACATCCCAAATATATTGGTGACGTTTTTAAAACTGTTTGAAGGGAAAATACTGTTGTTTATAGAAATTTCTATTTATCTGTGGCATTTTTTTCCATAATGTTCGTTTGGGACTAGTAAATAGGGAGTTCCAGTGTCATGATATATTCAGTTTGTAAGTTTGTGATCACTAGCTTTTAAAGATACATTTGGGGTTGTTTTGTTGTTGTTTTTAGTCCCTTTGAAACAGGTAACTCAGAGAGCTTGGTCTGAAAGTGCAGTTTCATAGGCATGCATGTGTGTGGAAAGAACCACTGAATATATACTGATATTGTCAGTCTGTATCATGATAATTTATATACATGTATGTGTACGTGTATATAATAGATGTCTATATATTTATGTCTTTATCCATCCATTCATATTCTGAAAACCAGTACCAGTTGTTTCTACACAGTATGTCCTGTATAAATGGTTCATTGATCTAGGTTTTGTTGTAGAAGAACTTTGAATTTTTGCTGACCCAGAACTTATAAAATATAGCATGTTTTACTTGTTTCAGTTTACCTTTAAAGATATGTGGTTTCTGTTTTGCTCCCATTCACTATTAGCACTGTTAAGAGAGGAAAATAATGATATTGGAGAACTCCACAAAAGGGAAAGCAAGAACATCAGATTTCCTGTGGAAGCTGACTTTAGTTTCCAAAATTATTATATGGAAGGATTGTATACAACTTAAATAATGGACTTCTTAGTTACAGCAGTTTACTCTATAGAATAACTTTATTCCAAAACTTGTGCACATTTTTTAATTTTTTAATGAATAACATGCTTTCTATTCAGTTCTTCCTTTACCATTTTATATTAAGTGTAATATTTAATTAAAACCAGATGAATTGGAGGTGGGGCTTGTTATGATTCATCGTGGCCCATCCCTCAGATTTTTACTCAGATTTTTTCAGAGTAGACTTTTGTCCATTCACTGTCATGTAGTTCAAAGCCAAAATTATGCATGAACATAGATTCAAGTATATCAAGTTCAACCACTTTTATTTTAAATTGTAACACAGTTACATTTGCTTTCTACACTGTTTAGAAATGGAAGGAATTCAATCCCTTTTTCCCTCTCTCTGCCCTAGTTGTAGTTTATTAATGTGAATAGCATACAGTGCACATTGAAGAAGTTTAGGAATATACTGAACTACCCTGCTGGCTCAGATGGTTAAAGAATCCACCTGCAATGTGGGAAGCCTGGGTTTGATCCCTGGGTTGGGAAGATTCCCTGGAGAAGAGAAGGGCAGGAATTAACACTGTCTTAGTCTGGAATTCTTAATTCTTAAAAATACTGTAAATCTAGGACAGAATTATCCAGTATAAAACAGAGCTCACAAAACTTGATTTTTTTTAGAGTCCTTAAATAGTAATAGAAAAGGTACTTACTTAAAAAAAACATTAAATAGACTGATGTAAGTCTTTATTTAATGAATTGATTCTCTTCCTGTAGTCTAAAAATGTTCCTTTCTAAATTTATGTTTTATGAGCATATGAAAGGAAGTTTAAGGTTGATTAGTTTACCTTATTGTAGATTGTTATCCTAGTAATTTTAATAAGTTGTAGCTATGGAGATTTTTAAGATATGTAAAAGATGTAAAACCAGTGTTGATCAAAACTTTTATAATGGTTTCCTAATCCATTTATCTTTAATTAAAATGAATAGACTACTAATTAGCACTTGGCACATTGCATTTTTGGTATTTTGGGCATAATACACAAAACACTTCTTGTTGGGAACTGTTACATTTGGTTACATTAAAAAAAAAATGAACAAGTAATGATCCTTGATTCCAAGTACTTTGATGAACTTGTAAGCAGTCCAGCATGGAGGCTCAAAGGAAAGAGTAACAAAATGACAAATTCTGGCAGTTGATCTCATAATGTTGGTATTATTATTAGACTTTAAACTTTAAATTTCATCTACTAATTTGGAAGTATTTTAGTTACAATCTCAGTGGTAAAGAACAATTTTGGTATACTTAAGTCAAATTTTAATATCTGAGGATCTTATTTTTCTGGACATAGTATTATCAAAAAATAATGATTTTTATTTCATCAAGTAAAACCTTGCTAAAATATTTTCAGTCCTAATGTCTCAGCTGGTTGAAATTACCTGTTTGGAAGGCTTAGCTTTTAAAAGGGAAAATTCTTACCTGAAACAGTTTTAAATTTCTATTTATTATATTTCTGGAGATTTTTTATACAGTGAAAATCTCTCCTGCCTAACAATTCTACTTGAAACTCTTAGTTATAATTTTAATTCATATCCTATAAATAGCTGAAGAATTTCTTTTATTTTTAAAATACAGTTCAGCTGTTCTAGGTCTTTGTTCTTTAATTTACTGTAGTTTTGTAATTTATTAGAATCACATGGTTGAGCTGGAAAGGAATCTTGAAGGTTATCTACCACAAATTCCCATTCCTCCCAACCCGCTTTTCCAGGTAGCACCTTACTTTCTCAATTAGCACATTTACTCCCCCCACCTTCTTTGATAGGGTTGGTTTATTTTATGTATTTTGGGACAGCCTTTTATTTGTTGGTTATTTTTATCTTGTGTGTGTGTGCACGCACATGCACACTAAATCACTTCAGTCGTGTCTGACTCTTTGTGACCCTGTGGACTGTAGCCCACCAGGCTCCTCTTTTCATGGAATTCTCCAGGTATAATTGGCAGTACTGGTTAATATGATTGTAAGTTATTTGGCAAACTAATCATCCCATCATTGTTTATTAAAACTAATTGTATTTTTCTAATATATAGTTATATGCCACATTTATAAAGACTAATAAAGCTAGAAATGTATGTCACAAGTATACAGTAGTTCTACAAATAAATCATGACCCCAGAATCTTTGAAAGAAACTAAAAGGGTAACAGAAATGTGACTCTAAAAATAAATATTGCACCCTTGGCTTTTTAAAATAAATTGCTTTGAGATTAGGCTAAATATATAAGTAAAAAAGATTTTCAAGTACCGAAAAGGTTATTGGAGTTCCAAAAATATGTTTTCTGGAAAATTTTTTTTTTCCAGTTAGATTTTCCCAGCACATACTGTGCAAAATACCTAGCTAGTTCCATTGTTTCTGCTTTAGATATTTGGTTCTTTTGAGTGGCTTCAGAAAAAGGCTCCGTAGTTACCTGTTACTTTATTGTGTGTATTATCCTCAGTATCAGTATACTTTATAGTTCTGGGATTTTTTTTTTTTTTTATGAAGGAGATATATATTGCTGTCCTTGAAATGCATTAATTTTTTAAAGAGTTGATTTAAATGTTAAAACTTTATTATTATTCTTTAAAAAAAAATCTACTGTTTCTTCTCAAAATTTAAACTTGTCTAGGAAACTCTTCTCCCCCCAAGTTTGTATAAGTGAGACCCTGAACTTTTAAGAAACTGACTCATTCAGTATAAGCTTGCTTGTATTGAATGCTTGCTTTCGCGTTTTATCTATTAAATTAGAATGATGCTGAAATACTAGCATTAGTTACGCAGATATAACTATTCATGTTTGGGTATTCCATTGTAAGATCCAAATTAAAATCATGATTTTCGGTCTCTTGTTAAACTTATCCTTAGCTTCAAATGACGAGTTTTAATTGTTTTGTGTGTGCCTTTCATAAATCATCCATAAGGATCACTACAATTTGTCCTTTGAGGGGATAACATAAAACTTAAGTCTTTTATCCATTAAGGGGGATTAATGATGGATAGAATTATATCACTTATTAATTTAATTACATCCAAGGTCTGTTTTGTTTTTTCTTGTAGTCTTTCAAAATTAAAGAATCCTAATTGAAAAACTCAAAATCTGTTCATCTTGAGTATTGTTTCTTTTTCATCTTTTCCTAACAATAACTCATTTTGGGCTTAAAATCAAATAACTTTAAAAATTATATCAGAGTTGCTCATAAAATGGGCTTTTGTTTTTAGACCTTCATATTGCTGGTAGGTTAATTTCCAAATCGTTACATGTTGTTAACATTTGTCACTCTACTTTTATTTTCTTTAAAATGTTATTTTTTTTAATTCACAATTGATAAAGTATAAACTTATCAATATGATGTAACTTGTTGGTAATTTATTTTACAATTGACTTTGAATACATGCATCTGTGGATCCAGGACTGTGTAGAAGATTTATAATTTACAGAAATGAACTAAATAATATTTTCTGCTTTGAATTGAAATGAATACATGTTACAGTTTCTGCAGAATGGAACTTTATTGACATCCTTTGAAGTTGTAGGACAAATGATTTTGTTAAAATTCTTTTCACTAATACCATTAACCCACTTAATCATACCAATAAAATATTTCTGCCTAATGTTTCCTCTTTTTACCTGAAGGAGAAACTTCAGAGAACAGTTTTCATGAGGCAGGAAGTAGAGCTTAACTTTCTATTACCTGTTTTTGAAGTGTTTCTACTAAAGCATGCTATTACAATAGTCATTGTGTGACATTTTTTATTTTTCACCTAAAGGAGAAACAAGGGAGAAAAAACTAATTGCAGTGTTTTTAGCCAAGTAATAAAAACTGAAGAAGCTTTCATTTTTGTCTCTGTTGTGCAATTTTATTTTGTATCCACTGTATATATCTGCCACAGAACCATCACTGTTATTTATTTTGTATCCCTTACATGTTGGACTTTGTACTGTAATGATCTGCTTGCTTTCATGTTAGTATAGATTTACTGTGTGTGTAGGGCCTTTTGGATGTAGAGCTGCTATTGTTTGCATACTGTGTTTTGTAGTTTTTGCTATGCAAAAGTTCTTACTGCCATTGTGAGGCTTAGAATTTTGTGTTAGTTAAGAATTTGGAATCTTCTGCAGAAGTTTTTGATAATTGAAACTTTTGGTTTACCTAGCATTTTTTTCACTTAAAAAACATCAGTGAGTGCTGGGCAGTTAGTTGGGCATACAATTTAAATGGGTAGCCTGATGTGATATCCTATGGGCATGAATTTTGAGTCTTGATTTGCTTTTCTTTTCGTATTTACACACACACTGTTCAGGCAGTATGTTAGGTGTTAGAGATGCTGCTGTAAGAGGCAAGGTTCTTCTCCCTATGATGATCACAATCTGTAGAAGCAGGGAGGGTGCCTCCATTCTATAACTCTAGGATTGACAGTGTGGAGTTTTCTGTGCTATATATGAGGAAGCACATTAAACATCACTGGCATCTGAATATCCTTGAGCCCTCAAACAAACTTCTAGAACATTTCAGATTTTCAATTTTATCCATTGTAAGTTTGGCTCATGTACAAAGAAAAAAATAGCCAACATTTTGATGTCACTGTCAGCTTTTTTTCAATAAGTAATGATTATAGATGTTGACTTGTCTGTAAATAATGCCAAATGAGTTTGACATACAATTTTAAGGCTCAAGTCTAATGTAGGTAAAGGAGATTTTTGTGTATTGACTCAGTCTACCACTTATTTTCTAGTATTCTTTAAAAATCTCAAATATTTTCAATTTGATCAGTTAATAAAATTCACCCTTCAAATCCTGACATCCATTTAAAAATACAATTATCTGTTAACCCACTCCTACCAAATAGATGACTAAATGTAAGCATAAGAGTCTAAACATGAATTTTTTTAAAGTTCACTTTAAAACCATCTCATTAAGCTTCTTGTTGACTCTGTATGTTCAGCAGAATATGTCACTAGGAGAAAGGACTGGTTTTGACTATGAAGTAATTACCTTTGTTCCTTCTGATCAGAAAACTCTGCAATAGCTATCTTCATTAAGTTGCTGGCTACAATGCACAAAAGCGAACAGGTTTTACAGGACTTGGGGCCAAATCTAGTGACCATGTTGTAATTAATTTTGCCCTAGACAGCTGCTTTTGTAGAGATGCAATGAAAAGGGAGAAAGGCGGGTACTACCAGAGAAGTTTGAAAGTGTTTTACAAATAACATACAAAATCGGTGCAGAAATTTATTCTTTTGTTCATTTGCCTTCATGCAGTAATTATGGAGCAGCCACTACAAGCCAGGAATTGTTTTGTCTTCTGGGCAAGATCACAAGACACAATCTTATAGACCATATACACCAGGAGTTAGTATAGCAAAAAACAGGCTAGATAAGTAATTGCATAAGGTAATTTCAAATACTGTTGTATCTACAAAAAAGAACATATGTCACTGTTCTGTCTTAATAATTTGAAAATCTCAAACTTTGTTAAGCAAGCACTCCCCCAAAAAGCTAAATAACTTCAGTCTGTTTCATTACATTGTTAATTGTTTAATGAAGTAAAAACCTGACTCACCTGGATATCTGGGAGTTAATGACCACCTGGACTACTTATTCATAGACAGCTTTTATTTTTTTAGAATGTTAAAAACAAATTTTTAAGTACAGTAAGCAATAAAGAACTTCTTTAAGAAGTGATACTGTGATAATAGCCCATTTGCAATATTTCTACCTAATTCTGATAGACTCATTTTTTGTTCTAGAAGTTGGTTTGGGGTCTCAAACACAGTGCTTTAAAATTTTGTGTCATATTTTTGAAAAAACATAACCAGATGTATATACAGTTGATCTTTAACAACACAGGGATAAGGGGCCCTGATCTCCCATGCTGTTGAAAATCCACATACAGCTTTACAGTAGACCTTCTGTGCCCTTGGTTCTGCATCCATGGATTCAACCAACTGGCAGATTCTATAATACTATATGTAGTATGTATTTATTGGGGGGGGGGGGGACATACAAATGTTGACCCACACAGTTCAGACTTGTGTTCAAGGGTCAACTGTGTTCACCCATTTCCCCCACCCTCCGCCCCCACCTCTTGGAACCACCAATCTGTCCTCTGTATCTATGAGCTTGTTTTTAGGTTCCAAATATGAGAAAGATCATAGTATTTGCCTTTCTGTGCCTTACTTCATGTAGTATAAAGCCCTTGAAGTCCATCTGTGTTGTCTTAAATAGCAGGGTTTCCTTCTTTTTTATGTTTCTATACTACTGTGTGTATACGTGTGTGTGTCACAATTTTATATCCACTCATCCATTGACAGGACTGTGTTTCTGTGTTGACTATTGTAAATAATGCTGCAGTGAATGTGGGGGTGCATATATCTTTTCAAGTCAGCACATTTTCTTCAGTAAATACCCAGAAATGGAATTGCTGGATCATACGGTAGTTCTGTTTTTAATTTTTTGAATGACATCCATGCTGTGCCATAGTGGCTGTGCCAGTTTACATTACTACCAACAATGCCCAAGGATTCCTTTTTCTCTGTATCCTCACCTACTTCTGTTTCTGTATTTTTTTGATAATACCCTATCAGGTGGGATATTTCATTGTGGTTTGATTTGCATTTCCCTGATCATAATGCAGAACATGTTCTCATGTACCTCTTGGCCATCTGAATGTCTTTGGGAAAATGTCTTTTTAGATCTCATTTTTTAGTTGGACTTTTTTAATGTACTGTTGAGTTGTATGAATTATTTACATAGTTTGGATATTAGCCCCTTATCACACATGGTTTACAAATATTTTCTCCTATTAAGTAGTTTGTTTTTCATTTTGTTGATGGTCTCCTTTGCTGTGCAGAAGGTTTTTCGTTGGAGGTAGTCTGTTTATTTTTGCTTTTGGTGTCGGATTCAAAAAGATTATTGCCAAGACCCATGTGAAGAAGCTTACTGCTTGTTTTATTCTGGGAGTTTTATGATTTGGGGTTTTAGTTTCAAGTTTTTAATCCACGTTGAGTTTGTTTTTGGGTATGGTATGTGATAGTGGTCTTCTTTTATTCCTTTGCATGTAGCTGTCCGGTTTCCCTAACACCATTTATTGAAGAGACTGTCCTTTATTGTGTATTTTTTTGCTCCTTTGTTATAAATTAATTGACTATATCTGTGTGGGTTTATATCTGGGTTCTATTCTAATCCATTGATCTCTGTATATGTTTTTATGCCAATACCAACCTGTTTTAATTAATATAGTTTTTAATATGGTTTGGCATCAGGGACTTTCTCAAGATTGCCCTGAATATTTTGGATCTTTGTGGTTCTGTGCAAATTTTAGAGGTGGTTTTTTTCGGTTTCTGTGAAAAATACCATTGGAATTTTGATAGGAATTGCATTAAATCTGTATATTACTTTGAGAAGTGTGGATGTTTTAACAGTATTTTAGTCCTTGAACATGAAATATTTATCTGTTTTTGTTGTCTTCAGTTTCTTTCATTAATCTTGTAGTTTTCAATGTATAGGTCTTTCATCTCCTTGGTTTAATTTATTCCTAGGTGTTTCATTCCTTTCAATGTAATTGCAAATGAGATTGTTTTCTTAATTTCTCTCTTTTGATAGTTTGTTATTAGTGTATAGAAATGCAACAGACTTTTGTGTATTGATTTTGTATCCTACAACTTCACTGAATTTGTTAGTTCTAGCAGTTTTCTGATGGAGCTTTTAGGGTTTTCTATGTATAATATGTCTTCTGCAGATAGTAACAGTTTTACTCTTTTCTTTCCAGTTTGGATTTCTTATCTTTTTCTTCTCTGTTTGCTTTGTCTAGAACTTCCAGTACAATATTGAATTAAAAATAGTGAAAGTGCACATCTTTATTTTCTTTATGATCTTAGAAGAAAAGCTTCCAACTTTTCACTATTAAGTATGGTGTTAACTGTGGACTTGTCATATATGCTCTTTATTATGTTGAGGTACATACATTCCCCACTTTGTTGAGAGGTTTTTTTTTTTTTAAATCATAAATGGATGTTGAATTGTGTCAAATGCTTTTTCTGCATCTATTGAGATGACCATATGATTTTTATCCTTTATTTTGTTAATCTAGTGTAACACATTGACTGATTTGTGCATATTGACCCATCCTTGCACCCCTGCAGTAAATCCCACGTGATCACAGTGTATGACCCTCTTAGTGATTGCTAAATTTGCTTTGCTAATATTTTGTTGAGGATTTTTGCATCTGTAATCATCAAGGATACTGATGTGTCATTTTCTTTTTTTGTGATGTCTTTTGTCGGATTTTGGTATTGCGGTGATGATAACCTTGTAAAATGAGTTTGGAAGAGTTCCCTCCTCTTCCAGATGCAAAAGATGCACTTTCAGTCCTTTTGTTTGCCTTGTCTAAATGTCTGTTAGCTAAACTCAATTTATTAAAACTTTTATAAATCCTGATTTTTCACAGAGATCAAAGTTCAGGGCTTTCATTAATCCTTTTTATGTATAATTGTTCAATGATCTGGAACTTCATTATGCAAAAATGAATGTATCTTTGTTCACATCTGTACTTGTTTTTAGTATAAATATTTTTTTTTGGAAACCAATAGAATGAGAATGATTCAGTGATGAAAAAAATGAAATATTCTATCATCATTTAGAGCCGTTTACAGTTGTCCTTCTATATGTTTAATTTTTACTTTAATGACAATGGTAACTGTAAGCAAAAAAATCACAAAAACATGCCATATATACTAGATCATGAAGAAACAATTTTGTTATTAAAGTGTATTTTAAAAAATAGCTTCTTCCTTTCCCAGTGCACTTACTCTGGCAGATGAGTGGTAAATGAATGCATTTTCCATCTGTTTTCTCCCAGAATTGCTTTTATAATAATGTATTAATGTATAATGTATTTGTACCAATAGTGTGGTACAAACGTGGTCAGACAGTCCATTTTTTTCTGTGAAGTTGCTTTCCCACTTAATGTAGCTGTAAGAAAGTAGCTAAGACTCTCCTGGCCTCTGGGTTTTCTCTTCAATATTGTTAGTCCCTGTTATACTTAGTTACCAAATAGTTTTACATCTCTTCTCCACCAAGAATTTTGTTTTCCTCTTATGTGTGTTTTCTCCTCTTTCCTGCTACTGTATGTAGGTCCCCCATCAGTGTCCAATATTAGATCCCTTTATATAAATTAATACATAACCTTTAAAATTATTTTTTTGTTCTTCCTATTAAGAACTGATTATCTCAGTATTTATTAGTTTTTGTTTAAATCGCATAACAGAATTAGTTCAAGGTATTTAGCCAACTTAACTTGGCAGAGTAGCTCAGATTTTATATAAATCAACTTCAGCGTTATCTTATTATTCACTTATGAATTAGTTCTTCATTCAACCAATGTTTATTTATTGCTTATTATGTCCAAGAAACTGCAAAGTGCTTAAGATAGGCAGCAGTTAATGAGACAAGTACAATACAGCTCTTGGTGTTCGCAATCTAGAAGGGGATGCAGATATATTGAATAAAGAATTACTAAAATAATTTAATATAAGTAATTTCTTCATACTGATATATGTAGTTCTAGTTTTTTTAAATGCTGTAAAGAAGGTGAAATGGTATATTCTGTGACACTGTTTTTATATACCCATAACAGACTTTATGAGACAAATACACAATGTAGTTAAAGTATAAGAACATGCACTCCAGTTTTCAGTGAAGCTCACCTCTAGGCAGAAGGGGAATGGATACAGGAGAAACATCAATAGTAAGCTGTATCTTTAATTCATCTTTTAAAAATACTAATCAAATAGAATAGATGAAAGAAAAGTACAGAGTAGAGTGCTAGGAGAGGGTATAACATGAAAACCTCATTTTACCTGGATGATTCAGTATCGTTGTTTTCCATGGAAGGTAATAGTTAAATTTAGAATGAGTTAGAGGAAGGGTTGTTGTTTGGTCGCTAAGTCAAGTCTGACTCTTATGCCACACCATGGACTGTATCCCATCAGACTCCTCAGTCCATGGGATTTCCCAGGCAAGAATCCTGTAATGGGTTGTCGTTTCTTTCTGCAGAGCATCTTCATGACCTAGGGACCAAACCCCCATCTCCTGCATTGGCAAGTGGATTCTTTACTGCTAAGCTATCAGGGAAACCCAAGAGAAAGGGTAGAGTAGGATTAATAGGATAGTCTGGTTTTAGAAAGGCCCCAGGACAGAAAGGAGTTTATTAGCACATTTAAGAAAGTGAAAGTAAGCAAATGTGGTGAGGCAAGGTAAGTGGAGATAGGCCCTAGATGTGTCTTAGAAGATCACATTATGTAAAGGGTTACCCTGCATCCGAATTGTTAAGTGTCCTAATTAAAAAGTGGAGATTCCTAAAGTCCAACACCGACGATTGCTTTTGAAATCTGCATTTTTATTAAGCACCCTAGGTGTTTCTGCTGCAGTTAGTCCTCTGAACACAGTTGGGCAAAAATCTATGTAGGGTTTTATATGCCATTTATATGTAGGGTTTTGTATCCATATTGGACTGACTATTCATAGTGCAGTTGGAAACTTGACTCTTTAGAAGAGACATGACATGACACTGCTCTACGGAGAACAAATTAGAGGAAGGCAAGAGTTGAAGTTCTGAGCCCAAAATGAGATGTGGTAGTGGTTTAGAATAGGGCATTAGAAGTGAAAAAGGTAGATAACAGGTTTTAGAGGTGAAATTGACAAGCATGTGTTGGATGCTTGTTAAGTATTTGCTTGTCAAGCAAGTATTTGATGGATAAAAAGATGAGATATCAAATTGACCACCAGGTTTTTAGTAGAAACAATAGGGAGGATGCTCCTGCTTTACTGTGATGGAGAAGTGAACTTTGTGAGTACAGAAAGAAATTCATTTTGGTTTTGACAGTTAAGGATCTGTTTGACTCTAGAAGTCAGGAGGTTGATTAACAGTGGTTTAGACAAATGGGATTATTTTTCTCATATAACAAGTCTGGGGGTAGACAGTCCAGTACTAGTGCCATCAGAAAGGTATGCTCTGCTGCGACCATCCTTATTGTCTGCATGTTAGACCTCATGCCTGCGACCTTATAGTTGCCAGATAGGTGTTTCATTCTTGGTCTCTCTTGTATGGTCAAAGTAGAAGAATAAAGGAAAGAGTGACACCTAAACCATGTGAAAGAAATTTCCCAGAAACCCATATACTCACTGGCCAGACTAGATATAAGGGAATCTAGGGGATGAGTTTTTAATTAAGACTCATTACTATCCCTAACAAATAAGAGATTCTATTAGTGCATACTGATAGGGTAGGAAATGGATAACGGGTAGGCAGTTAGCAGTGTGTGAAAGGTAACATCTTTTTGGCATGTCTGTATTTATGAGATGTCCAAGTAATGATATTGAGTAAGTATCAGATACAGGTCTGGAATTTAGAAGAGTGGTCTAAGCTAGAGATAGAATTTCATGAGGGATCAGTCTGAAAGATTCAAAGCTGTGGGGAGGTATGTGAGATTGCTCCAGGGGACAGTGAAATGAGAACGAACCGTAAGAAACTCCCATTTTAAAAGTAGGATAGAGTAGTTCAGTTCATTTCACTCACTCAGTTCTGTCCGACTCTTTGTGACCCCATGGACTGCAGCATGCCAGGCTTCCCTGTCCATCACCAGCTCCCGAAGCCTACTCAAACTCATGTCCATCACATTGGTGATGCCATCCAACCATCTCATCTGTCGTCCCCTTCTCCGCCGCCTTCAGTCTTTTTCCAGCATCAGGGTCTTTTCCAATGAGTCAGTTCTTTGCATCAAGTGGCCAAAGTATTGGAGTTTCAGCATCACTCCTTCCAATGAACATTCAGCACTGATTTCCTTTAGGATTGACTGGCTTGATCTCCTTGTAGTCCAAGGGACTTTCAAGAGTCTTCTCCAACACCACAGTTAAAAAGCATGAATTCTTCGGTGTTCAGCTTTCTTTATAGTCCAACTCTCACATCCATATATGACTACTGGAAAAACCATAGCCTTGAATAGACGGACCTTTGTTGACAAAGTAATGTCTCTGCTTTTTAATATGCTGTCTAGGTTGGTCATAACTTTCCTTCCAAGGAGTAAGCATCTTTTAATTTCATGGCTGCAGTCACCATCTGCAGTGATTTTGGAGCCCCCCAAAATAGCCATTGTCTCCCCATCTATTTGCCAGGAAGTGATGGGACCAGATGCCATGATCTTAGTTTTCTGAATGTTGAGCTTTAAGCCAACTTTTTCACTCTCCTCTTTCACTTTTATCAAGAGGCTCTTTAGTTCTTCACTTTCTACCATAAGGGTGGTGTCATCTGCATATCTGAGGTTATTGATATTTCTCCCAGCAATCTTGATTCCAGCTTGTGCTTCGTCCAGCCCAGCATTTCTCATGATGCACTCTGCATATAAGTTAAATAAGCAGGGTGACAATATACAGCTTTGACGTACTCTTTTCGTGACTTGGAACCAGTCTTTTTTTCCATGTCCAATTCTAACTGTTGTTTCCTGACCTGCATACAGATTTCTCAGGAGACAGGTCAGGTGATCTGGTATTCCCATCTCTGTAAGAATTTTCCACATTTTGTTGTGATCCACACAGTCAAAGGCTTTGGCATAGTCAATAAAGCAAAACAGATGTTTTTCTGGAACTCTCTCGCTTTTTTGATGATCAAGCAGATGTTGGCAGTTTGATCCCTGGTTCCTCTGGCTTTTCTAAATCTAGCTTGAAAGTCTGGAAGTTCATAGTTCATGTACTGTTGAAGCCTGGCTTGGAGAATTTGGGGCATTACTTTGCTAGCGTGTGAGGTGAATGCAATTGTGTGGTAGTTTGAACATTCTTTGTCATTTTGAGATTGGAATGAAAACTGACCTTTCCCAATCTTGTGGCCACTGCTGAGTTTTCCAAATTTGATGGCATATTGAGTGCAGCACTTTCATAGCATCATCTTTTAGGATTTGAAATAGCTGAAAAGTGGCCAGAAAAGAGAAAATCCAGCATAGTATAGTTTCAGAAGTCAAAGGAGGGGAGTATTTCAATAAGTTCTTAACCATCATCTCTATCAAAGCCAAAAGAGTGTTAAGATAAGCGGTGTCCATTTACATCACTTCCTTTCTAATTTTCATTCTTTTGGTGTTAAAATGTCTTTTTATTTAGTAAATGATAATAGTAGATGGTTGGATTGTTTTATTGTTTGCACTCAGGGACAATAAACTGTTGGTAGCCCATACTGGTGACTTCCTTTTCACCTTTTAAGAATATTTTATTGGCTTTGAGATTTAAAAGTCAGAGAACTATTTGGAGTAGAGCATGTTTGGCAACTGATAGAAAAGATCCAGTAAAGAAGGAAAGTTTGAAGTAGATACAGGAGAGTGGAAAAGGACAATAAAGTGAGATCCCTGGAAAGAGATGGAGCTGTCAGTGCAGGTGGTAGATTAGGCTTGTGGAAGGAGGAGCATCTTCTCCAAAAAAGCAGGTCATTGAGCGGCAAGTAGGTAGGTTTATAGTCATGGTTGGAGGAGGTCGAGAGATTTTCTGTCTGTTGGTTTCCATCTTCAGGCATATGAAAGAAGGCTTTCTGCTAAGAGTGAGTTGTGGGCTTGGCGTGAGGCCATGAGATTTCAGAGCATGAAGAAGATAGGAAATGTTTGTTCTTGGAGAGTGGGAGTGAGAGCTGAGGGAACCATGGTGACGTCAGAATACTATTGAGGTTGGTAGCTGTGGATTTATAGTGATGACAATCTGTTCCATTCGGCCTCCCACCACACCCTGCATCCTATGGCTGCATCCCAAATTTGGGTTTGCAGAAGATCAGGCAGGATTTTTAGAGCAATTACCAGAAACATTTTAACAACAGGGTTTGAAATCTACTTTAAACCCCGCCTACATAGAAGGCAAGCTTTTAGGGTCTTTTAGACCTAAAAGGTCTTTTTTTTTTTTTTTTTTTAATTTGGTTCATTTACAGAATTTTCAACTAATATAGATTACACTAACAAGTGAATTCTGGGTATAATTTTGTCATGTCCATCCTCTTTGCTTCACAGAATAAAGTATTACTAATAAGAATTATAAATGTTTTAATATAGTTAAGTGTAAGCAGTCTTATGATAAGGTCTAATTATGTGTATATCTAATGTTACTTACTTTTGAGGATCTTAAAAAAAAATCCTATTCTCCAGGAACTACTTACATTGTATGCTGGAGGAACATTGTCTCATAACTTGAATAGTAGTCAAAACATCTGTGAAAGCATTTTGAAAAATTCAAAGCACTAGAGAAACAGATATTGTTAATGTACCTGTTCTCCGTTGTCTATAAACACACATGTTGGACTTTTCACAATAAAAGTGTGAAATGAACATTAAAGAATATAGAGAATTAAATATGACTCTCTGGAGACTGATGAAAATGACAGATTTTTTTTTTCTCTAATAGCAATCAGTAAATGTATTGTGGTTGGAATAACTGTAGAATAGTCATGTATGTGTACATTGGTTGTGGTGGTAGTAGTCAAGGCATGCAAAGGAATGACAGGTCCTTTAATTCTAAATTGAAATAATTCTGTCTATTGCTGCCAAAACTTTGTTTCAATTCTCATCAGAAAGAGAACACTATCTGGGAACTTGTTTGTATTTCCTTATTTTTAATTTATACCAATGTAGTATCTTACAATTCCATTGGCCCTGATCCTGATTTTTTAAAAAGTAATATATACAAACATTTGGTGAACAGTTTATTTCCCTTTTATTCTTATTCTCTGTTTCTGGTTTCTTTGATTCTTTGGGGTTTTACATACTTGTCTTTTTAGTTAATAATAATAGTAAATAAGCATGACACTTGATCATGCCACAAGTGTGGCACCTTGTTCTCTATCTGAACACTAACAAATGCTAACTAATCTTTGTGGGGTGTTATAAATATTCATTTGTATAAGGGAGGAAGAGACACAGGAAGATCGTGAATATAAATGAAATTTCGATAGTTTTCAATGCAGTGCAAATATTCTTAGGTCTGCCACATGGAAAATGTACTTTGTTCTTCAAAGGCATAGCTGTCTTTGCCCTGCTTATTTCTGTTTTTCTCATATTTGCTGCTTGCTTCTTAATTAGAGTGTTCTTTGTCAGCCCACACAAAGATATGTTGTGAGTTACTTTTATACTTGGATATAAAAGGAGGGTTGCTTGTGAGCCCAACGATATCATTTTAGACCATTCATTGGCATTTACCAGAATAATATGAGCCACTGAGATAAGAAGTTTTTTGCTGCCAGTGCTGTCTGTAGCAGTCATACTTGCTCTATTCACATTAACCCAAAACTCATATTTCATTTTTAGAGACTTGAAGAATGAGGATACCTTGTTGTTTTTTTCTTTTTTGGCATTGATATACTGAATTGAATGATTTGTCTTGTTCCCTTATTTTGTCTTCAGTTGAAAAAAAAAAAAAAAAGTACCTCAACAGAAAATTAGTATCTCTGATTTCTCTATAAATTGCTCCTTAGTTGCTATTTTCTGATTTTCTATCACAACATATTTTAGTCTTGGTTCCATATTGGTGAGGAAATCTCATCTCAGGTGTTGTCAGGAAATCTCTTGGCCCAGTGAATACTGAGTAGAGGTTGAAAGAACACTGACCCTGGCGTCAGGCAGTCTGGGCCTGAGCCCTCATTCTGCCACTTGCCAACACTATTCCCTTGCTCAAGTTCCTTTGAATAATACTAGGACAATAACACTTTAAAGCACTTACTTCAGTCGAAGGAGAGTAGGTGCTATGTATTAGCTATTTTGCTATAAATAACATAATCCTAATTATTTTGTCTTCATGGGTCATTAGATTTCTTTGATATAATTGTGACTTCTTAGTTTAAGGGTAAGTAAAATTACTTCAAATTATTCTCATTGAGAAATTTTGAAAATAATATGTTAAGAGAGTTTATCACTTGACTGATCAAGAGCAAAAATGCAGTGTTTGGAGCTGCCATTTTGAGGTTATATTTTGTAAGTGAAATTTCTATAATCTTTTTTTTTTTTTAGAGTAAAATTTGTTGTTTATTCTTCTCTACTAAAATTATGGTATGAGAATCTCCTGCATTTGTGTAGAAATTTGGAAATATGGTCAGGAAATTACAGAGCTGTTACATGAAGGATTTTCTCTGATCCTCTGATCCTGTCAGTTGGATTAGTTCTGTCTCTGTATATAGTAACAGTTGTCTCTTGGTGTCCTCAGAGATTGTTTCCAGGATTCCTCCTTGTCCCACTGCAGATAGTCAGCCCTCTGTATCCACATATGTGGAACCCATGGATATGGAAGGCCAACTATATATTAATAAATGTGTCTGAATAAGTCATTGGAAAGCTTAGGAACATATGGCCTCATACTCAGCCTATAATTTTATTTTACACGTGCATATGAATGTTAAATAAACTCAGCAGTAAGGGAAAGAGAATATCTTTGATCACATACATGTTGTAATGGTTTATATTTCTACCCTCGTCAGCAAGTGATTAATTTACATTTGCTGGAAACTTAAAGTTTTTCCTCAGCTACACTATATAGCAGGCTTGTATTTTTTAACCTGACCTTAAAAATATTTATGAAAGAAGGCTGAAAATTTATTTTCATTTAGAGGCTATAAAAGGCCAAGTTGGAAGTAAACTTTTAAAACAAAATTGGAGGTGGAGTGATGATGGTTTATTTAACAGATGGAGAAGAGTATCTGTTCCACAGCAACAGATACTGTAGTGAGCTAGAAACAAGAGAGCAGCTTACATCAAACCAAACGTGGTAGCAACAGAAGGATGGATTTTCAGTTACCTGCTTTTTCCATTAAAGCCTTTCCAGAAGGGTGAATTTGTTCTCTGTATGAAGACAGAGTTAAAAAAAAAAAAAAAAAAGGCTAAACCACAGTTTTTGTGTTTGGTAATAGAATTGGAAATAAAATACTTGGAGTAAAGTGTCATGCTAGTGATATCAGTCTTCCCTCCCTCCCTCATCATCTCCTTTCCCGTCTCTGCTCCTACTCTTCCATGTTTCCTCCCTTCTTTCCAGTATTTAGCAAAGAATCTTTTGGGGTTAAAACTGGGTTGCTGATTAGTCTCTTAGTTGACTTGTATCCTTTGGATAACAGTCTGTGTGTAAGGATTCACATTATCATGGTCTACTTGTACACAGTTAGGAATGTATCCCAGCTACATTACTAATTCATCTGCTATATGGCCTTGAGCCAAGGCCTTTAACCTCAGTGGTAGTAATAAATACCAGTTTATCTATAATAATATTTTACAAACAATATTTTACAAATGTAAAAATATATTTACAAATATTTTACAAATCTACAAATAATATTTTACAAATATAGTACAGCCCATCAGAGATGTTTGAAAACAATTATAATTTTTTTAATATTTACTTTTTCAAAGTCATGCACTATATAAATACAAAGTAATATGCTTATGTAATTCTCATAATTGCTACTTGACCAGAATCAGGGTATTTGGAAGACACAAAAGTCAGACAATTCAGCTTTTAAATAGGCTCAAAATAAATAGAATGATAGGACTGAAGAGAGGAATGTCATGTTTTAGGCTTGTAAAATTGATAGAATCTATAACTGCTTCTAGGTTTTTTGGGAAAATGTATGATTTTGATATGCCAAGCATGCCTGTGTTAAATGAACTCATGTGAACTGTAACATTTTTGTTCCACTCTTGTCATAACTTTGTACAAATAAACTAAGAAGGTTGTCTGATTCTGGCAGGTTCTGAGAAAAGATATTTGATAAGGAAAATGTAGTAGTGCTGGAAAGTCTGCAATATGAAAGGAGAACTTAGCATTTAATTTCTAAATTTTTAGTGGCTGCCTGCCCAAGTGAAGTTTCTTTTTACTAGGGGGAGGCATACATGAAACAGTCCTTGATTTATATGGACCACTGTTCTGCTATATAAGCTGTGTTTCTTTGTACTGAAGAATGATTCGTCGAAGAACAGGTTCCATGCCTCTGGCAGTTAACTGTTATTTAATTCACTGTTTTCTGAACCCTGGCCTTCTTGACAGGTATTTTAAAATTTACATAACTCAGGTATCCATTGTGAAATTAGAATGAGGCTTGATCAATGGTTAGTACACCTGCATCCTTCACAGCAGTTGGCTTAGAGTTGGATGAGTCATCTTATAGGATGTCCTCCTCCTCTAGTTTGGTTTGTCATAGTAGCCTTTCTAGAGTATGTCCGTTTGAGGAGAATTCATGGAATGCTTTTAACAGACCACGAAGCATGTCCCTAAGGGAAATAATACTCCATCTGCTGTCTCAATACAGTAAAGCTGTTGCATTTTCTTTCTTGGCATTCTACTCATACCTCATTTATGCAAACCTTAAAAATATAGGTGGTTATTTGCTAAAGAAGTGTTTGTACTTCCAGTTTTAATTGGTGTCCATTGTGCCTCCTAGTGTTTTTCTCTCGGCGTGAATGACACTTGTTTTATATTTCCCTCTGAGCTGAAACACGCTTGTGAATAAAGTCTTAGTAGCATACCCTCAAGAAATTGATTATACTCTAAAATCAGCCTTTCTTGGGCCTTATTAATGAGGAATTTTCAGGAATTCCCTGGTGGTCCAGTGGTTAGGACTCTGCATTTCCACTGCAGAGGACAAGGGTTCAATCCCTGGTCAGAAAACTAAGATCCTGCAAGCCATACAGCACAGCCAGATTTAAAAACAAAATAAATTTTCTTTTAGCACTTTGGAAATATTAAATAAGTGAATAAGTGGTACCTATTACATAAATAAAATATCTTCAGACTTGCTTGGTCTAAATTCAGAATTTTAAAAGGATGTGGTTCATACAGACAGCCACTGAAATACATCAAGGGTTTATTGCTTAGGATAATAAATGTTAAAGAATAAGAACAGTGGGTAGTTAGCATATCACTGGTATGCTCATTGGAATTCTGGATTACTCTTGAGTAGTGGGGGAGATGAGAAACACATACACTAAATGTGATAGTGCCATGGTGAGGCAGATATAATGGAAAGAGATGACTTCTGATTTAAGAAATTGGCATTACAATTAATTACAATTAAGAAATTGGTCTTACAGAGAAGGCGTTAAGAATAACACCACAGTGAGAAATGGGTGGAGAAAAGATGCTTTCAGGAAATTAGTATGTATAGCAATACTGTAGTTTAGTAGGAGCAGAGGTATCTAACTGATTACAATTACTCCTTGGCACATGCTGTCACAAAGCCCTGTGTGGGTAACCAGCAACAAGCTACATGGGTAGTAGATGCTAGATGGGATGCTTGGGGTTGGGGCTTTCAAGCTTGCCCTTGAAGAAAGGGAAGGATTTTATTAGAAATCTCTATGTTCCAATGAAAGGGGCACAGGCATAAGATAGAAACAAAGATAGTAAAACAGACCAGTTTTACTCTGTTGAGTTTGAAAGAGACAGCCAGCTACACTGAAGAATCTTAAATGCAAAGCTAATGAATTTAAATTATCAGGAATGATTTGGGAACTTCTTTTAATACTCCCTTGCTGAGAAACATTTAGTGATCACAGCAAAGTTTTGAGAAGATGATTAGACATGTGTGTGAAAGTTTTGGAGGGCGAAAGGACTAGAAGCAGAGGCACTGATATTTAAGAAGTAGAAGTCAAGGAGGTAGAAGAATCAATAATGATTACAATTAAATCAAAATGGGGGTAGCAATTTGAGTATTTGCCTTGGGAGAGAATATTAATTTAGTTGGTCAACACTTTTTTAATTGAAATACAATTGATATATAGCATTGGGTAAGTTTAACTCGCACAGTGTGTTGAGTCAAATGAGTACTTACATGTAATAGGCACTGGGCTACAACGAGGAAGGGAAAATACAGGGTCTCTGCCCAGGTGGACCTTTTGTTTAGTGAGGGAGACAAGAAACCTCTATGTGTGTGAGAGAGAGAATAAGTCTTCTGAAGAGAGAAGTAAGGTAAGGGATAGGCAGTGTTTTAGGGTGGGTGAGATAACATTTGAGTAGAGACCTGAGTGAAGTGAGGAGTGGAGCCTTCTCACCACCTGGGGAAAGAGTGTCCCCGGCAGCACCACTGCACATGTAGGCCTGAGCACCACTAGGACCAGCAAGACCACCACCTGGCTGGAGACAGCTGCAAGGGGCAGCAATGTAGGGAACAAGATGCACAGTGTATCCAGGGAGTAGGGCATGTAGTGTCCTGAAAGCCATGCCAGAGAGTTTGGATTTTATTCTCAGTTTGATGGAAAGTCACTGGGAGTGCCGTTTTGCTATTGCTATTGCTAAGTCACTTCAGTCGTGTCCAACTCTGTGCGACCCCATAGATGGCAGCCCACCAGGTTTCCACATCCCTGGGATTCTCCAGGCATGAACACTGGAGTGGGTTGCCATTTCCTTCTCCAGTGCATGAAAGTGAAAAGTGAAGTCGCTCAGTCGTGTCCGACCCTCAGCGACCTCACGGACTGCAGCCTTCCAGGCTCCTCAATCCATGGGATTTTCCAGGCAAGAGTACTGGAGTGGGGTGCCATTGCCTTCTCCGGGAAGTGCCATGCGTGATTTCAAAAGATCCCTGTGGCAGCCAAGTTGAACACGTGGAAACAGTTAGGAGGTAGTCCTCCAGGTGAGAGAAGGTGGTGACTCAGAGCCTAAGGTGATAGTAATGGAGGTGGTGGAAGTCCAGATATAGTTTGGAGGTGGAGCAAAATTATTTGAGCTAGGTGTGGGTTATGTGAAGTAGAATCTAGGAATACCCACAGAGTTTATGTGGTTGGTTTGTGGAAGTTAGAGAAAGCTAGTTCTGCCTCTTGTGCAGACCCTCAGCATGTTTGTTTAAGGAGGGCTCCCTTCCTCCCATAGACATACCTGGGTGCTGGGTCCCACAGCTGGGGGAGAAGAGCACAGGCTGAGTACCCCTGCTTGGCCAGGCATACTTGTGGGGGGCTCAGTGCATGCTATCCAGTGCAGCAGCCCTGAATCATAACTATCTTTGGCCTGAGCAACTGGGTGAACTGTAGTGTCATCTGAGGGACTTGGGAAGAGAAGCTGACTTGAGGTGAGGGAAGGTGGTGGAAATCAAGTTCCATCTTGAGCTGAAGTCTGAGATGCATATTAAACATCCTAGAGGCAATGTCAAGTAGACAGATGGATATGGACTTGTGGAGGCCAGGTAAGGAGTCATCAGGGATGCAGACAGGTTTGCTGTTTTTGAGTTTGAAGTGACAGCATGACAAGCAAGTGGAGCTCTAGAATTCAGGTTTGAGAACAAAGATTTAGATTACTTCCCAGATGCAGACTGGGAAGTCATTCTGCCCAGAGGGATATATGAAACACATTTGAGGGAAATTACAGTGAAAAGCAAGAAGGTGGAGACCACTTTTGGAGTGTTACCAGGCAGTGAAAAGTGGGAAATGACTGCAGAGCGGCCAACGTGGGGAAGAACCTGGTAATCAGCCTGATGGAAGACAAGAAGTGAGGGCGGGGCGTGTTGGAGAGATCAGAAAGAATCCAGGCCGAGGGAGGCTGCTAAAGTTTGAGAGTACTACTGAGAGGGAATAGTAGGTGTGAAGGTAATTTGCAGGGAATTAAAAATATACTTTCAGAAAATATGCACTGAAAGGAGGTAACAGTGGGGTTGTGTATTGGTTTTTCAAAATAGGATGGTCGTGTCTGATTAAGGCAAAGATAAGGGAACCAGTGGAGGGACAGAAGAGAGCATAGATACTCTAAGCCAGTATTTTGCACAACAGAGGAAGGAGAGGTGAAAATTTATCATCTTTAATAAAGTTGTGGTTAGGGTCATCTGTTATGGGGTCACCGTTGGAATTAAAGATCTGAAGAAAGTATGAAAGAACCAATAAGGGGGAAAAAATGGTCAAGCAGCGATGAAAGACTGGTTAGAAATGATGGAGAATCATTTGTAATAGTCCCATCATGTTTTTCTGTGGGCCCAAGAGCACGAGGGAATTGAGAATTACAAATTGTCCAATTAAGACAGAAGGGCACCTGGAACAGTGGTTCATAACCTGTAGGAGTGCATATCAGAATGACCTGGAAACTTTTTTCAAATTATATCAAATTGAGGTGTGGGAATAGGATGATTGCAATAGGAAGAGACAAGCTTACATATACTTTTAAAACCTTCTGGGTGATTATCTTAAACTATCCTCTCTCCACCCTACCTCACACACACACATTTGAAAACTGTTCTGGACTTGATGTTAGTAGGCTGACATAGTGCAAGCTGGGTAAGAGTAGTAAAGAGTAGCTGGAAGGGAAGCAAATAGACTGAAAGAGTTAAGAGTAAGGTTTTCTGGAGTGATCTTAGTAACTACTAGTAAAATTTATAGGTGGGGTGTATGCTCAGCTGGTTAAGTTCCTGTTGCAGAACTTTACAGAGCTTTTCATATGCACATGAATCTCTAAGAAGGAATTTAGTATTTTAAGAAAATAGCTAACCATGGAACCCTTTTTTCATGGTACCTTTGGACTAGTTTCTACTAGAAAACATTTTGAAAATGCTGAATTAGAGAAGTCCTGCAATAATTCGTTCCAGTTTAAGAGTTCACAGGTTGTGGGAAAGGGAAGCTGTAGTGGAAAGGTGGCCTGTCCAGGTTAAAATCTAGAAAACACAGCTCCCAGGGTATGGGATCGCTGGGTTACTTACCATTCCAACAGGTCAACTGTTTTCTACCATTGAGTCCAGTGTCAGTTGGATCATCTGTATGAATGTTGAAGTTGTAAGTTTAAGACAAAAGTGGGGATTTATGAACTATTTACAAACAGTGTACATTCAGTAGTTAGGTTTCTCAAAAACAGTGTTGGATAAAGTCTTTATGAAAGAGACCAAAATCCAATGGCCTTTTAGGGTAACTAGCCTTTCCCTTAATTAACGACAAGAAAGTGGATAATATTAAAAGATACACTTTGATGTCTACGAGCACTCCATGTCAGTGACTTAGTATTTTGGGAATTTATCCACCTTTGGGCTGAGACAGAGTCACAGGCTTTGGGAATGTCACCCTGCCCCCATTTGTACTCCCTGGGCGTTGAACGGAATACTGCTTTTCCAGGGAAGTCCTGTTCTTACAGTTTGAGATGATTAATACCAAATGTTGTCTCTGAAGATTTCCAAAGAAACCAGTGATTGGTGAGGACAGGGATTGTTGGCAGGAATTAGACATTTATATAGCATGACTGAGTTTTTAACAGTGATGTGATAGGAATTTTATGAGTATACAAGTCAGCTCCCAGCACTGAGACATACTAAATGAAAAAGGTTCCAGTTTTCAGTTGTCCCAACTGTGTGTTTTCCAGGTCACAAGTTTCCATTCTTTTGTGCCAATGATAGCATTCCATTCTTTCCCTCATGTATCTTTAATGTTGGATTTCCCCTCATAATCCTCTATGAAAGAAGAAAAATAACACACATGGCTTCTTTTTGCTTACAGCAGTATCCTTGTGATAAATTTGTGTGTGTGACCCCACTGAAGTGTTCAAAGCACATGGAAATCACTTACTGGTGACAGGTGTGCATTCTACGTATTGATTTTCCTCTGGATGCCTGAACTCTCTTTTTTTCACAGGTAAAGTCAGTGATAAACCTTTTGTTTGCTGCATATACTGGAGATGTGTCTGCACTTCGAAGGTATGTCAACAGGGTAGCATATGGTGTACAGATGTTTATGAAATTGATTCTGGGGAGAGGGCCATTTTAAAGCTAAAGTTTCACTTACATTTCCCTCTAATAAAAATAATCCAAAGTTATATTAAGTTTCCCCTTCCAGTGCCTTAGTCTTGCTGTAGTCTTTCTTTTTCTACTTCCTAGAAAAGCCCAGTCCTCTGTTTTCCCAAGTGGTAACTGTTCAACAAATCTGGCCAATTGATATTAGTGTTTTACTGGAATTGGACAATGCCTTCTCAATCCCCATCTATCCACACTCTCCATCTTTGGAAGTGAGGGAGGTGGGCAAATAGGAACACTTGATCTGCAGATCCCCATTCTGGAAAGGTCACAGAGGACTGTAAACTTGAGATGGTGAATGTTTCTTCTTACTCAAAAAGAGCAAAAGCTAAAGAAGAGCAGGGAAGTGGCATTTACCTAAGGCATCATGTTCTAGTTGAACAGGGTGTCCATTAGTGAGCCTAGTGAAGGATGACACCTTTCTCACAGGACCTTCAGTTGAACTGATGGAGGAAATGTTAGAGGCGAATTAATATAACAGCTATGCTTACAAATTTTCAGGTTTGCTTTGTCAGCCATGGACATGGAACAGCGAGACTACGATTCTAGAACGGCACTCCACGTAGCTGCTGCAGAGGGTAATATATGAACCACTCATTTTTTTTTTTTTTTCAAACTTAATTTCTACTTAACACTAAAACCTGCTTGTTTTACTTTGGCTGTAGGTCATGTTGAAGTTGTTAAATTTCTGCTGGAAGCCTGCAAAGTAAATCCTTTCCCCAAGGACAGGTGAGCCCTCGTGTTACTTTCTAACATTGGCAGGCCAGGCTTTTTATCATACAGGGCTATAAAAGTTAAATGATGGGTGTATTTAAATCCACATTGTGTATGTTGGAGATGAACTTGCTTTGAAGCCTTATAAAGGCAACAAACAAAACCTTGTTTCTATTCAGTAGATCATTCTTTCTCCTAGATCCTCTTGTTTACCTAAGGGAGTTCTCTCAGAATTATCTTGGTTAGTCTGTCAGTGAGTATATTGTGTGAGAAAACAAGTTTTGGTGTTTGTTAAGATAAAATAGGAGTTTTGTCCTCGTGGGGCTTTTGACTACCCCAGGCAGACAAGAGAAACATTGCAGGGGTATATTAAAATGTGTAAGGAGATTACTGTTCCAGAACTCTATTGGAGTTTGTTGAAATTCCTGGATTTGCTTGTAGTCAGTTTTAGAAAGCTTCACGGAAGTTGAATTTTAACCAGTGCTTTGGGGAAGAGATGAGATTTGAGGGCACAGAAGGAAGAGAGGGGCAGTCTATCTAGAGTGGAGGGATCAGCCTGGGATATGTTCTGCTCCTCTCCTCTTCTTCCTGGTCCACATGGCAACTTGACATTCATCCTGCAGTAAATCCTGTTCACAAGGTGGATGGTCAGGAGAGGGTTAAGAATGCAGCTTAGGTATACACACGCTTGAAGTAAATCCTGCACTAATACACTGGCATGTTATATAACTGGAGTTACATAACTGGGTGAGTCAGTGAGTAAGGAGAATAAAGGCTTAGAAGAATGGAAAAAAAATATTTGGTGGGAGAGGTTTGATACATGTGATTAGGAGTTTGGATTAGATCTTTGAGGACTATATAAAGTAACTTTGTGGAGCAAGTTGATTATTTTCTAGCTATTAGATCTTTCTGTTTCAGTAAGGTTTTACTATTTTTCAAATCAGTGGTTTGGGTTTTATTAGTTCAGCTTGCAGGAAATGCAGGCAAGTTATGACATCAGTGTCTGAGAACTGTTAGCAACTTGGTAATGCTCTGATTACCCAAAATCATGATCTTTATTGGTAGTATTCTAAAACCTCATGTTCGGGAGACAGTTCCTCATTTATCCCCAAATGTAATGTCCACACCAGCTCTTTCTTCAGAGCAAGGAACTGAAGAGGGTGTTTTCTCCTTGCCCCCTGTATTTATAATCCCAAGTAAAACACCGTTTAACACAGGCTGGAAATATTTACTATGCTTTGCATATTTAAGAATCAAAATGTTGGTTTTTGCCCTAAATCAACCTCTAAGAATGTGAAAGCAGAAGCATCCATCTGAGAGGCAAAAGTTAGCTCAGTAATGAACGTGGTAACTGGTTATTCAACGTTTTGAGAATGTAAGCTAGATGAACACATCTTTGTTTCTCTATTTCATAGAATCAGTATCACCTCAAATTGGTAAAACAGGCTTGAGCAAATTTAGTGTATAGAATTGATATTTTGCATTACTTCATGGAAAACAAGAGTCAGTTAAAAAAAGAGAGAGAGATAATAGTTTTCCCAGAAAGACAGGTAATTATATGCTGTAAATGATTGAAAAGTTACCCATCACCCTGTTTGAGGTCACTGACTCCCTAACTTAATGAGGGCTAACGTAGAAGTAAAAGGCAACTTAATTCAGCAGTTTTTTTGAGAAGCACGTTTGTGTTAAATGTTACTTACATATAAAAGGTTACTTACCTGATTTTAAAAATGAAGAACAGGCTCCCAAACTATTCAAAAATATTTTTAAATGAGATTACTTAAAAAACTTTTAGTTCCACATTGGGACCCCACTGAGAAGGTAAAAGGTTAAGAACAAAGAAAGAAGGAAAAGCAGAAGCTTGTGAGAAAAAATCGAATCAGAGAGCCTACCAGCCACGGAGAAGTTAAGTGACATAATAGTAGGGAGAGGATGGAAGAGAAACTTAATAGTTTGTGAGGAACTAGGGAGGTAATTATCATGCTCTGTCATTTACTTGGGTTGTCACAGTTATACAGTGTTGACTCCTCTTCCAAAAGGCTAATTAGCTGATGAACCACTGCTGGCAGCTCTTCGTTTCTCATCTTCAGTAGTCTTCATCTATAGGACTCGAAAGAGCACAGCCCAGAGAAGCACACTTCCTGTGGAAAGAGTAGCTCTTCTGGTTGTAGAGTGGGTCCAATTGAGTCCCTAAAGTCCCATCCTTACCACAGATGATGAAATGTCAGTTCCTCTGAGGCCAGTCTTGTTCCTCCAATGTATATTTGAGCTCTAATAAGACCATGGTTATTTCCAGACTTTGTGGAGATTCACTGTGATTTTACATTGACAGGAACACAAATTTTCTGTCAAAGGCTAGGGTGATGGATGTTACACAGCTGAGTTTTCTTTGAACATTGTATTTAAAGAGTGATCCCTTAGGCTTTTCATGAAGGTAAAATTCAGGAATAGTAGAGGAATCTCTCTTACCTGTCAACACTAGAATTTCCCCTCCATAAACACTTAGTATGAACAAGACCATTTTGCAGAAGATGGTTTTTCTCTTCCTCCCCATATCCCAACTTGCTTGGAGATCACTTTTTGGATTATAAATCTCTTTCTGCATTTTTTTCAATATTACTTGTAATACTGTGTAAATAGCTAAATTTGAATGGCCCTTTAACCTGCATTTAAAATCTAAGATTATCATCTTTGTACAGAAATTCCCTAATGACCCTGTCTGTGCCGTGCTACTTGTTTAGGTGGAATAACACTCCCATGGACGAAGCGCTGCACTTTGGGCACCACGACGTATTTAAAATCCTGCAGGAATACCAAGTCCAGTACACGCCTCAAGGAGATTCCGACAACGGAAAGGAGAATCAAACGGTCCATAAGAATCTCGATGGACTGTTATAATAGTCTTAAGCCCAAGATTTAAATCACTTACCTATGTAATTGTGGAAAATGATTATGAAGAACGTGTGTATTCCTATCTGGTAGTGATGTATATTTTACATTGGTCATTTCAGTGTTACTGGAGTTTCTTCATTGTGCACACAGGACAAATCTGATCTCTTTGGGAAAAAATAGAAATAAAACAATCTCCCTCCATAATGTGAGCAATATTTACCTCGTGCATTGTATAATTTGATGTAAAAGATACATTTATCAATGCTAGCTTTACTATGTGGTCTTCATGATTTTTGTGTATTTTGTGAATTTTACAGTTTATGGTGATGATCTGCTGATATGCATTTATAAATTAAACTCTATTGTACAGTCTGTCCAAATGGGTCAAGGCTACCTTTAGACAGTGTAATTTTCATGACTTCAAATACAGATTTAGTTTGAGTGAACAACTATATGCACTTATGGTTATGTGTTTAAAATGTCTCCCATCACCCTAGCTTCATGATGTGACTCTAAAAATTATAATAGTTAACAACTGTTAGTAGGATAGACCAATTCTAATTAGACTTTATCAGGGAATCTGTTTAAGGTATGTTTGGTGACCAAAACGTTATGTGTGAATGTAGTTAAAATATTTTGGAAAGAATTTCCTTTTTCTACATCCCCTTAGACCAGCTTCTTTTCCCAGACATTTAGCTCTTTGCCTCTTTCCTTTAGCTGGGAAAGTGGGTGCTGGCATACTATGCAGTTTTCATGTTTTCCACAATAAAACAGAAAATGCCTCCTGTATTTGGCATCCGAGCTGTAACTATGCCATTTGTCTACAGGAGTTGAACCAGAGACAGATTACTAAGCTAAATACAAATTATTCCAATTCGTCAGCCAATAAAAGGAAGGGATGTGCTCCGACAGCTCTTTAAGAAGATATTTTTCAGCTTTCAGGATAAATTCAGACATGCTCTAAGCTACCAAAGTTATTATGAAGGTATGGGAACTGCTACAAATAACATTTGTTTTAAAACCTGTCATTAAAAGTCTGCATCAAGGTATCTATTCTGTTTAGGGGATCACTAGATCGTTCCCATTTTCTCCTGATTTTCTACTGTATATTTTTGGTGGACTTTACAGTATAATAATAAGAAAAGGCTATTTCATTTTAAATCAAAATCCATCATTTGTCTTGGGGAGGAACTGCACATATACATTATCCTGTCATACCTCAGAGGTATAAAAGGGTATGTTAATGAGGATTTCTGAAATTAAACACACACACAAATGGACTTCTCTGAAGCTGTATTTAGTGAAATGAGCAGAGTCCTCAGCTACATGAATGCTGGCTGTTATGTTAATATAATAAATTCCTTTTTCTTCCCCCTTCTGTCAGCACACACTGCTGCTTCCAGGCTTTATCATGCCCAGTGGCTCCTATTCCCACTGAAGCGGCCTCCAGGTGTTTCAATTACTGCTCCCAGTCTAAATCAGTAACTTCTGCCATTGTCCCTTATTGCCTAGGCAGCACCTCGGTAGGTGGAACATGGTGGGTGTTCCTTAACGGAGCTGCATCAGGCACGAAGCCATTCTCAAGTCTGTGCTTCTGTGTGGAGTATGGTGGGTGGGCGTTCCTACCCCATGGGTCTATCAGACATGTAGATAGGTAGTATTTGTAAAATGCTGCAGAGGAACAGCATTATTCCCAAAGATATCATGGGGTAGACACTCTGTAATTGAAATGATTTGAAATAATTGCTCCAACAGCAGCCTGCTCTGTGTGATTTAAATGAAACATTAAGATAGTTATGTGACGAAGACTGCCAATGATTTTGAGCATTTTTGTTCTGTTACTTGGGAACAAAGCATTTTCATCTTTTCTCAGATCAAAACTATTCTGTGCAATCTTTGTTGTTTAGTTAAATGTGCCCTTATTTACACACGATGTTATTTATGACTGTAGGCTGGGTCTTGCTCTGGCTATTTGCTATTGGCTGGTAATAATAATGAACACATTTGACTTAAATACTTTTAACTGTGCTGTTAACTGCTGCCATCACTATGCTCCAAAGATCTTTTTATTCTGGCTTTAGGATCATATGTGCTTTTTCGGTACCACAGAGCTCTATATGGTGATGTTTCTTTAAAGCTTTGTATACACTGTTGTTTTTGCTGGTCTCCATTCTAATGATCTCATATCTGAGTGTCATGTGCTGTACCCCACTGCTGCCCATCCTGCCCTTTAGCTGCAGAACTGGATCAGCTATTGACCATTTGATGCTGTTATCTGCCTGGCAGGAACTGAATGACCTAATGCTGGATTTAGATTCTTTCTGGGGATTGTACAGCTATGAATGTATTTGCTTCCAGAACCTCCCAAAGTGAATCTAATCTTAAAACTGTAAGTTGTAAGTATTCTGAAATTGAAAAATATTTATTTTAATTGAAATCAGGTAGTGTTGCTTTTTACAGCTTAATAAATACATGTATCAAAAAACCAAAAATGATTCTTTTAAAAAAAAGGTTTTCTCTTACATCACTGGGTTGGAAACTCCACTGAACATAGGAACTACATATAGGCATTTTTCATGCCTCCTATGGACCCAGGTACTATGCCAGTAGTAGTTACTGCAGAAACTACTGCAGTAGGGTTACTGCAACGATTAGGATGAAAATTCTGTAAGCACTTCATCCCTGAAGGTGAGAAGACCCACAGGCATGTTTCTAGTCCTCTTAGAAGCTAACACTATCCTTTCACAGGAGGTGCTCAGTAAATATTTGCTACATTGAAATCTTTCACTAGGAGGGTTTGAACCTCTTTTAATGAAAAGAGAGGGTATTTTCACAAATGTCTTAATGTGTATTGGGGGAACTGAACTCAGTGCTGCCACACTGGGGTCTACCTGGTCCATCCATGTATGGAATGGCATTCACTCCCAGAGCCAGAAAACCCTGGTTCAGGGTCACATGGTCTTCTAACCACAGAGAAGGTACATAAACAGCACAAATGCCATGGCTGTCCATTTTCAACAATCAAAGTTGTTTGTCACAAAGTAATCTGCTTTGCTTGCTATAACAGTCAAACAGTTTGTCTATATAAGGGATATTTTACAACTAGAAGAGACACCCAAAATCTCTACTCACCCTTTCTTGGATGAATGCCATTACTTTGAAATTATGTATATTTTTGTATAACCTTTAAATTATTCATAACTTTTGGCTATGTTTGCTTCACAAAAGCTTTCTTAAGTTTTAATAGGTAAGATGTTTGTACTAGATACACGATCCAGTATCTCAGACCATCATAAGTTCCACAAAACCAGAGATCTTTGTCTGGTTTACTTTGCCAATTTAGTTTCCCAAACATCTAGAATAGTGCCTAGGCCATGGCAGGTGCTCAACATATATCTGGTGAACTAATAAATGAATCTTACTAAGCAGAAGCCACTTAAGTAAACACCCCTTACTCTGGGCACAGCATCTTAAAGTACCAGAGCTTTCAAAACCATTTCTGGTTTTTTCTTGGGATAGTCAGATGTGAAAGGAGTGCTTTGTTCAATTAAGACCTAATATTCCATTTCAGCTTACAGACAACAAATAGACTTCCATCATTTAATACTATTTACTGCCACTTCAGAGAACACTTTCCTGAAAAGGGAGAAATTTGTCCTAAGTGGTACATAAAGGTTCTGTGCTTATAAAACATCATACCAGAAATACTCTTAAAACACACAAACATCCCTTTACCAGGATCTACTCAGTGACTTCTTATAATGATCAAATACATAGAAATACAAACATAACCAGCTAGGCAGGGCATTTATCTGTTGTACTTCATTCCCTGGAGAAATACACTCTTGATGTTTATTATGAAAAAACTTGATATTTCCTAGATACAAGTACTGCAGACAGGGAGATGAGAATGGTCATATTTGCTATGAGGCCAGAATTCAAGCTTATACCACCATTCCCTGATAGCTCAAACAACAGTTGAATCTAACCTGCCCATTTACGTCTAACCTAGTGATTCTTCTATTATACTGTTTTTTTTTCCCCCAGCACTCAATGCCTTTTAAGAGGGTCACAGCTTTCTGGCTTAGAGCATCTTTGGAGAAAAAAAAATGGCAGCTTTTTGTGTGGGTGCAATAACTTCTTAGGAAGTAATACCTCACCTCATCAAGGAGGTGTAGGTTTTAGATGCTGCTATGGAGACAACAGTCACATTTTACATGTATTTTAAAATTAAAAACACATTATAGCAGTATTGAAATTCATTTTAAAATACCAAATTATTTCTGCACTTGGAGGCAGCTATGGTGGTCACCAAGACCAAAGGATTTTCATTTGTTTATGGTACTCATTATGACTTCTCTCAGTAATGTTTCTTCTCTCATCTCCTCCACTAACCTACCTTAATCAGGGTAAGAGAAGGCAACACTTAGGAAAACGATATTGGTCTTATTTAAAAATAAGGAGTGACATTTTTATGTTTAAACATAAGATGAGAAAAACATCAAACCTACAGACAATGCCAGCAATGTTTAAAATCTTTACACCAGATATTATTTTTAACAGACTATAAGTTTAATACTTTAAAAAAGTAAACAAAATCTCTGGACATGCAGGAAAATGAAACTATGCCAAAGCATTTTTAGAGGGCAAAAATATACCAAATAGCTAAATAGCAGGAATTACAAACACCTTTTTAAACTGCTGTCTTCTTTGTTCCTTTATCATTTTAATTTAAAAAGTCAATGCAAACTCAGGTTCATGTCAATCATCTTATGTAAAAACTGAGAGGAGGTTTTAATTTGTTTAATAAAGTACCATGTGCGTATTATATTTAATGTAATACACATACTTTAAAATAGACCTCAAGAAAACTTTATCCCCACCAGAAAAATACAGTATTTACATAAAAATATGATTGTGGTGGTGATAGCAGAAAAATATGATTCAGCTGCAGACAGCTGTTTGTGAAAGTTATCTAGAAGACCTCTATCAAACCTACTCCCCAAACCACTTCTGTGTATGTCAGTGCTAGGGAAGGGGCAAGGTAAGAAACACAACACTTCACAAAACATCATCCAGTCCAAAACAGATCTAGAAAAAGCACAAGAGAGATAGTGGAACCATCTGTAATGTATTTGTGAGAGATACACATTTGCCAGTGAAAATTACCCAATTCTCAAGGCAGTTACACAGGATGAGTTTTCAAATTATTGGATTCTCATAATCTCCACCTAATGATTTGTCAATTACTAGTTTTTCTTCTCAATTTTAAAATTTTTACTAAACAATAAAGACAAGTGAACCCACTTATGAAACATGCATTAAATTTCTGAGTTTGTTTACATCTACAATTAATTTCAACTTTTTGAAAAAATAATAGGATTTGCCTTAAGAGAGCTGTTAATAGTTTGGCTCCCTTGATAGAACTGTGAAGACAGTTTCATTTACTAACTTCAATTTCATGATGAAGGCAGAATATATTCAACTTTGGTATTAAAGCTGAAATGGAAGATACTACTCATGAATTTGTAAAGTTTACTTCCTTCTATTGATATTAGCCAGCATCATAAAGCCATACCAAAAGCTAATTCTCCCAAGAAAGAGAATCTTTAGTTTTCAATGGCCAGTGTGGAAAATATAATAACACACATAACTTTTATCCTCTGCCCAGATACAGGACAGCTTTGCACTATTTCACAGGCAAGCCACTGGCAAACTTGAGGCTATATTTAAAGCAGAGAGAACAAATAAGAATAACCATGTGATCTATCCAACCACCTGTAACAATTTGGGCCCTGACTATGCATAGCATCTACTACATGCTGCTAAATGTCTCACCTTTCCTAAAGGACTCTCATTCTAGTCCTGATGATTTTGGTGTACCAGGATGTTTTTCATCTAAACCCTCTATGTGGAGAAGGCCTTTCAATTTTACCTTCAATAAGATGCATGAAGCCCTTCAGAGTAACAGATGTTTCTGAATTAGGGAAAAATCCACTTGCTATCAACAGGTTGCAGCAAATTTCTTGGCCTTTCTTTAGATTCCCTAGAAACACAGGATGTGAGGGAACACAGTAGCAGAAGGGAATCACAGGTGGGAAGGAAAAATGTCTCCAGAGAAGATGAGAAAATTCATGCTCTAGACCGCATTCATCTGTAAGAGAGAAAATGTAATGACATTACTACACTGGTCCTGTAAAACGCAGACTCATAGCTAACATTCCTTGTGTGTCCTACAGTAGAAAGACATCCCCCAGCAAAAAACCACCATGGGATTAGAGGGCCTGCAGCATGTGCCATCCGTTTTCCTAGCCTAATCGAGACCTTTTATACCACCTAAGCTGATGGATTATTACTCTGCAGCCTACCGGCTTAATTCTGTCAATTCATCCAGGCTGAATAAAGCTTTCTGCTGTTGGGCAAGTCTGGGGACTGAGCAATGTGGCAAATCTGCTCATGCAAAACAAGGGTGAAGCAGTGCTGAGCTGCACGCCAGAGGGAGAGATGAACCTGGGGAAAATGATGTATTTTCCTTAAAGGCCACTCAGTAGGAATAACAGATGAAGGAGTTTCAGGTACTGGCTAGACAAGCAGAAGGCTTAGGAACTCCTCCCCTAGCCGTGCCTCTGGCCCAGCTGCCTCCAATAGGGCCGTTCGTAGACCCAGAACTGCTCATCCACAGGACACAGCCTGAAACAAACATCCCCCCTCACGTCTATGCTGGGCCCTCCCCTTACTCCAGGTGCTCTCAACCGGGGTGATTCTGTCCTCCGGCAACACCTGGAGACATTCTGCATTGGCATGACTGGGTGTGGGGGTGTGGGCTACTGACATCTAGTGAAGAGAGGCCACAAATGCTGCTATCCATTCTGCAATGCACAGGACAGCCCCACCCAGGGAATCATTCACCAACCCCCCCCCCACCAAAACACCAACAGCAACACAGCTTTAGACTACATAACCCTTGAAAACAGTCCTTTTATTTTTTTTAATCCCAAGTAGTCAATAGTGGGTGGTACATTGTGGGTTCCTAGGAAAATATTTTGGATTGAAAAGCACAATGAAGTTTTAGCCCCTATGTTTCAATCTGAGAGTAAAAATATGTAAAGACGGTGGTCTTTGGAGAGACAGAGAGAAAGCAAGTGGGCATGGATCCAAATCCTGTTACTGTGTCTTACTAGCTGTGTGATCAAGCCATGTTCCTTCACCTCCAAATCCCAAGCTCCTCATCTATTTGAAGAAGAGTCCCTAACAGACTTGTTGTTGAAAGGGTTAAATTATACAGCATATATAGAATACTTAGTATGTGCTATGTGCTTAGTCATGTCTGACTCTGTAATCCCATGAGCTGTAGCCCACCAGGCTCCTCTGTCCATGGGGATTCTCCAGGCAAGAATACTGGAGTGAGTTGCCATGTCCTCCTCCAGGGGATCTTCCCAACCCAGGGATCGAACCCAGGTCTCCCGCTTTGTGGGCAGATTCTTTACCAGCTGAGCTACCAGGGAAGCCCAAGAATACTGGAATGGGTAGTCTATTCCTTCTCCAGGGGATCTTCCCAACCCAGGTGTCAAACCAGGATCTGTTGCATTGCAGGTGGATTCTTTACCATCTGAGCCACCAGGGAAGCCCAGAAGAATGCTTAGTATAGTCAATGGAAAATAGCAGACAATTAATAAATGTTCCTACTAATATCAGCATTGCCCAAAGGCCTCCAGGAGAGGAGCCTGGTTCTCATGAAGTCCTGGAGGGAAAAATTTACTGTACAGGAAAGCCAGACTAAACAAATACTGCAGTCAGGCTACAGAGAACACTGGTGCTCTGTCTCAGGAGGCTGCAGTCCTCCGGCTCTGGAGCAGCACCAGGCGTCAGCTCCAGTGCCTGCTGCTCCAGAGAGACAACCCCCAGACACACCCGAACACCAGCCAGCTCCATGAAAGGTCTATTTCAGAGCATACGCCCTAACTCCCAAGACTGGACACTAGAAGGAAATCAGGCCATGGCGGAGGACAATTTGGGACAGACAAGGTGGAGTCCAGCCAATTCGGAGACAGAATCTAACTTTTATTTTGTCTCACCAGTGCTGTGCCCATATTAGAGCCTGTTTTAGCTCTTAAATCTTCCATGGGTTTAATCCGGAGATTTGTATGTGTGCGTATGTGCAAAAATAGATTTTATTCTACAAATGAAATGAACAAAATCACCTGGAATAGAATGGATGGCTCCTGGGCAGGGGGAGAGGGGATCCAGAGCCATAAAACCATTTCCTAGTATTTATTTAAAGTAAATAGCTCCCACTGTTATTATTCCCAGAGCACAGAGAAGCAGAGAAAGCAGTCATGCTGCATGCACAGATGGAGGGGACTAATCCATCTTATTTTCTCAAGGTCACAGGGGATAATGGTGTGACAGAGGTGGAGTGCAGATTTCCAAATAACAAACACAAGCCTCTCCCCCAAAGGTTACGCTGCCTTCATCTTAATAAACCAGAATAGCACACACTCAGTGTCAAGTGCAAACAGCTTCCCTGGGGTCCAGGTTTTAAATGAATCATAGATGAGCTTTCTAGGTGAGGGGGTCTCAGGAGAGTAGACAAGAACATGCAGTCCAGAGGCACCCCAGGGGGATTCAAATATTCATTCCCTCATTTACTGACTACCTGATCTTAGGCAAATTTGTTAATTTTGGAGAAACTTTTTGTTTACATCTGTAAAGTAGGAAAAATAATAATATCTAACTCAGAAGATCGGTGTGAGGACTAAGTTTCTACCAGTAGCATGCCCGGTACACAGAAAGAGCTTAACAAGTGTCACCTATTAATAGTGATGAAGACCATGATGATGCAACCTGCTCGGGAACAACAAACAAACACACGGTTGCTGGGTTCTGTCCATTGGTCTTACAATTTCTGAACAGGGCTTTACAGTTATTCCAGTTTTGTGCTGGGCTCACAGAGCACTTCAGAGCAGAGTGGGGAGCTACATTCCAACAGAGAATGCAACCTTATACATGTAAAAGTTTCGTTTTTCATTTGCTAATAGAACTATTTTGCTATTACACTACCTAAGCATTTTTCCAAGTAATTTTTTTTTCAGCCTCAACAATCAGGAGGGTGTAAGAAAGCACAGTCTCTAAAGATTTTAGCCCATACTTCTGCAAGTGAGGGAAAAAGATAAGGTTACATGCCAGAAACTTAAGTCTAAACAGATACTACTGATGACACACAAATGCCTTCCCTGAACTCAAGGATTTGTGACCCTGAATGTCGGAAGATGGCACCCTCTCAACCGGCATCTGCTCCCTCCTCCGCTTAATGCAGTCTGTGCCAGGACCACCCTCCCCCTCACCACCCCTCAACCCCCGATCCCTGGCCTGGGGCACACAGCGATAAAGACAGACTGGGGATGACTCAGAGAGATTTTTTTTTTAATTAAGAAAATTTTAAAAAATGAACTGGAATAGCTTCATGTGGAAAAGAGCTTAAAATTAAACAGCATCAGGAAACATCCAGCCAATAAAAAAATAAAATTTTTAAGAGATAAGATTTCAGATTTCAGGCAGACAATACTCGTTGACACTCTGAAAAACATTCTCCCAAAGAAAGAATCACTCTTTTGGTGGACAGCCCGGTTCTTATCCTTATACTGACAATCATGACAGTATTTCATTTATAGTATTCATGACTGTATTTCATTCCTTGAACTTTTGACTCTTGACAAGCCCTTCCCAGCTCCAGGTGTGAGCGGCACAAGTTAGCTCTCAAACATAAAGCAGGTGAAAGTGTTTCGTTGTGGCTCGCCAAATCTCTACAAAGATTGCAACTACCAAGCGTTAGTCTCCCTTCCTAAAAATAACACCTCTTCACTCAGACACAGGGCTGAAACAACAGGCCAAAGGAAAACATTTTCTTATCAGGAAAATCTTAGTTCCTTTATATATGAGATTTCTACATGGATAACTTTAAAAGGCAGAGGGTGAATTTTTAAATGTTTGAAATATTATTTTGGGGAAGGTGCTGAATTCCAGAAATAAAGATCTTGGTGACAATGTAGGTTGTTTAAACACAGCAGGCTCCAAGTTGTCACAGCTTATCTAGAAAACATCCTTCTGGGCCCTTCCGAGAGCTCACAGACAGGCCCAGGGTTGGCCAAGCGCCTTCCTGGCCTCGGAGAGCCAACACTGAGATCGTCCCTGCGTGCTGGTACTCACCATATCGAATTCTACAGAGCCCACCATCCGAGACACCTCGTCAAACTCCTCAGGAGACATGGGAAGAAGGTTGTCTGTGGTCTGAAGTCGAGAAGGGTGACTAAAATGGGGGAGAAAGAAACAGGAAATGTTGACATCTAAATTGTGGAAGCAGTACCACCAGCTTGGCCATTTCATCTCTGGCCCGTGTCATCACTTCAGTTTTTTATTTCAAGAGAAGTATGTGCACTTGTAAGATACATTTGAAAAAGCAAGGATCTCAAGAGGTTCATGTCCCCAGCCCGGCCCCTCATGAAGCACGTTGGACTCTGGATATGTGAGCGAGAAATAGCCAGTCTGGGTCCTGTACCGCTTCTGCCTGGGTAAACCTGGGTGCGAGCGTGTGCAGCGTGTCGCCTACCCTGGCCCAAGAAGCGCCAGAGGAAATGTCTGGGGAGTCCCTCATCCCTACCTTGAGGTTTGTATGCAGATAAAGCTGCTCCAGAGGGTTTTTACATGAAGGCTACATCCATTCACCCCAAGACAGTGCTGCAGGCCAAATAACTGACAATGACTTTTCCAAAATTTTTTCTACCTTTTACAAAATGAAACAACAAAATAAAAGCAAGCGGACAAAAAAAAAAAGGTATCTCAATCATTACTTTGGCCTTTTCTACATTAAAAAGAACTGCTTTCCCACTCTCATCAATTTTTGTTCATTTTATTTACACTCTTTCAAAATATCAGTTTGGGGAGAACTTATATACCTTAAATACAACCTTGTTTTGGGTTTGTTTGTTTTTGTTTTTGTTTTTAATAAAGGCAGTGAAACGCTGACAGGGAGTGACACAAAATCTCTAATTAGGATCTCTCCAACAAGTCCAACTGTGATGATGACAGCAACAATTACAATGGAAAAGCAAAGAACAAGCATCTTCAACAGGCCCCAGCCAGGACAGGGGGCTTGTTTGAGGATTTTAAACATGCCACTCTTCTGTGTTCACTTACACTTCAGACACAGAAATCAATTCAGTCTTGATGTATCCTGTTCCTTTAGGGCCATCAAGTTCCATAGGCTCTGGGGCTAGAAGCAAACACATCGTGGACACTTTCCGTTAGCAGATATCACACAAGAACAATCAACTGCAACGTCCCTGCTGGCTCAGTGGTAAAGACCCCTGAGGATCCCACATGGTGAGGAGCAACTAAGCCCATGCGCCACAACTAATAAGCCTGTGCTCTAGAGCCTGGGAGCCGCAACTACTGAGCCCACGCACCCTAGAGCCCATGCTATGCAAAAAGAGAAGCCACCACAATGAGAAGACCATGCGTTGCAACTGGAGAAAAGCCTGAGCAGCAGCAAAGACCCAGCACAGCCAAAAATAAATTAAAAAAAAGAACAATCAACTTTTTCTTTGATCAAGACTGGATTTGTTTTCCTTGACAGTCAGCTAAGATTCCCTGCCTGCGTCACCTGAAATTGTGGTATGGATGCAGAAACAACGAGAAGAAAAGGGGAGGTACGTTCTTCTGTGCTGAACATAGACAAGATGGGAGAGACGTTTCTTTCCAAGGCCCGAAGTCCTACAGAAGTTGCATCTGGTTTATGGTCCTGGCCTGGCTGGTGTCATAGACACATCAGTCAAGGTGAGCTGCGGGCATCTTCTCCCCAAGTAATTGTGTTAATACTCAAATAACTGATCCTGAAAAACCATTAACTCTGTTGGCATGTTCTAAAGCAGGTGAGTCTAATTTCCCCTTTCTCAAATACAGTCGAGGGAAGACTGAGCAGTGGAAGACCTGTGTGCTAAGCCTAGACCTGCTCTCAGTGAGGAGGAGACCTAGTAACTTACTGGGTCACTGTGCAGGGACCACTTCTCTTCACCCAGGCCTCCGCTTGCTCAATTTCAGGTATGGGTTGACATAAATCAAGTGACCATCAAAGGTCCTTTTATCCCTTCCACTCAGAAAAAGTAAAAAATGTAACAAACACAGAAGACCAGAAATGGACTTTTCCAACACCCCTAAAATGAAAAATCATTTGCTCCTTTCTAACTCTCTGTATCAGGCCAAACAATGTAGCACGTGTCAACTGTACTATGTTTTGAAGGCCTACTTTTACCAATTCAAAAGGAGGGGGTGCCCTGTACTTACAAGAAGGCAAGGGCAGTGTGGAGGAGTAGGATTAAAGCCTGTCTGCAAACCTCTGGACAAGATGAAGGGAGAACATGACCATGGCGAAAACTAGGCTGTGCTATGACTCAGCAGGCAACTCCTGTGCACTCTCCTCACTTACCTTCCTTTGGCCTGGAGTAGTATTTTCCAAAGGCATGGTCTTTATCAATATTTGGATACAGAAACTTCAGGGGATTCTCTGGAATATTTTCAGCAGCCATGACTTTATAATTACGAATAATGTCAGGAAAAGTAACCGCAGAAAGTTCTTTCTTTGTGTAGGGTTCAACCGCGTGGAAGTAAGGTTCTAAAAGGAAGAAAAGTCAAGTGAGTCCCATGGAATAGCCCAGAACAACAGAGGAAAGAAACAAAACACTGCAGAGTTTATGGATTTAACAGAACCTGGTAAGAACTAAACATAATCTAGGAGTTTCATCACAGCGTGTGTAACTGATTCATTTCTAAATAAATTAACCTTTCATTAAGACAGGAAAAACAAAGGCCATCATCACTCTCAATAACATTGCATTTGTCATTATTTGCTTAGATTTGTAAATCTAGTCAAAAAAATTTTACTAGACACCCATAAAATAACTAATTACTACTTGGGTCTTCTTGGCTCAAGCCACAGATTAGGTTAACAGAAAAGCTCACTTTCTTTTCATATTGAAAAATGAAAATAAACAATGACAATACAAGGAAAACTTTTTAAACAAACCAAAAATGGACCCTATTTGCTATCTTTTTCTATAATTCTGAATGCAAAATCACCCAAACTTTAATTTGCTCCTAGTCTTAGTTCCAGACTTCACTGAATTCCTGCTTCCTAACTGTTTCAGGATCTCACTTTGGGGCTCATATTCCAGAGGTCAGGTGCTCTAGGGACTCTGCTCTTGAACTTCAGACCAAAGCTGGTGCTGCCCGGCTAAGACTGCCCAGTTGTCAGCGGTGTGCATCTCTGCCCGCTTTGCTAGCTCCATCTCTCCGCAAAGCTCCAGAAAGAACCACCAGGGGAGAAGCAGAAAAGGCAGGCTCTGCCCCTACTGTCCCCCTCCCTGGGCTCTACTCCAGGCTCTCTTGTTTTTCACCAGAAAAAAAAATACATAGAACTAGAAAAGCATCCCATCTTATCGCATCTTCTAACTGAAAGCAGAAGTCACTGGAATAGTTCAGTTTTCCCTCCAATCCTTCAAACAGAGCAAACTAGAAGTAACAGGAAAAAGTCACCAGTTTGTCTTTAACCTTTTTTCATCTCCACCAAAACATGTTTCTTATTCCCCAGAAACCTGTTTTGTATACTTAGGTTTTCGAAACTGTTTTGCCATGGATGAACTGCATCAGATAGAAACCCAAGATAGACCCCATATAAACGTGCGCATGCTCTGTCTGAAGGCAGGGTGGAGAACCAGTCCCAGGACCCCCTCAAACAACCAGCCCTCATCCTAGCACATCCACACGTGATTCCCCTCAGTGGGTCTGGAAGCTTATGCCTGCACACGATGGGTTTCCTCCCAACAACTAGCTGCCAGTCATAGGGACTCACATTCTTCACCTACAGGTATCAAACCTCAACAAGAGGAAAGAATGTGACCTTGTCTTTTAAACAACCATTATGTGCACAACAGGTTCTATGCAAAGAGTCCCACAAACTCTTGGGTATGCAATAAATTCCTATTAGGGAAGCTCAACTGGGGTGGGCTACAGGAGCTGCAATTTTATGTCACAGGCTCATTATTTGTATGAGCTGATCTGCAGTAGAGGAAGGGCTTGCACCTGTGGGTCGAATGGGGGTGTGTGCAGGAACCCTGGCTTACCACCTCCATTTTGGGACCGTTCCACCCACGTGAACGTGATCGCCCCTTCCCGGCAGCTCTCGCTGAAGCGCAGCAGGAACGTCCCAGGCTGTTGGTCCTTCAGCAGGGCTCGCTCTCGCTCCTTGCTAATAAAGCCCACGATACACCTGGATGCGGAAAGGGATCAACGGAGGCACTCTGAGGTTCGGTCATGATTCTATAATTTTCCTGCTCATTTACCAACCAAGATGACTACAACGTGACACAAGAACACAGGATAAAAATGTATCGACTATTTTAGATGCTTTAAAACTATTTCATTGACACTTCAGGAATCATTTCAGTCATACGTATATATGCTTAACTCCCCCAAAAGCTCATTAACCTGGTGCCAACAGATGATCAATAAATACTTTCTGGATTAATGAGCCTTTCATTTTCACTTGGTGATTGAAAATGTCTGAATTTATCTTTTACAGTGAAGAGGAAGGCTCAGACGATCCATTTTCATATTCTTAACTTCTGACCAAGTTAAGAATCTCTTTGCTGAAATCTCAACTGACCCTGGGAATAAATTAGAAACAATTTACTGAGTTGGGCTTCCCTGGTGGCTCAGTTGGTAAAGAACTGCCTGCAATGGAGAAGACGCATGTTCGATCCCTGGGTCAAAAAGCCCTCTAGAGAAGGGAATAACAACCCACTCCAGTGTTCTTGCCTGGGAAACACCATGGACAGAGGAGTCTGGTGGGCTACAGTCTATGGGGTCATGAAGAGTCAGACACAACTGAGCGACTAACACTTTAAACTTACTGTGTTAAAAACAGCTTTTTCTTCCTTACTGGGAGGCAATAAAGAAGATGCTCAAGAAATTTTTGTACAATGAATGCATGCATAGCACTCAGGGTTTTTAAACTCAGCTTTGAAAATGGGGATATGTGTATACCCGTGGCTGATTCATGTTGAGGTTTGACAGAAAACAGAATTCTGTAAAGCAATTATCCTTCAATAAAACATTAATTAATTAAAAAATACATATATGTTTATTATGGAAGTATAAGTTTAATCTTATGAGGGCCCACTAATGAATCCCTGAAGGGATAGCCTGTAAGCGTGTTTCAGTGGGATGCTCACAAGTCTCACCAAATAATGAAGTCTGTCTTGGTCAGGACTATCTCTGCCTTGCAGTAACGGAGTCTGTGCTCAACATATGCTTCAAAAATACATCTATCTGTGGTCCTTACCCATCATTCCAGAGAGCAAGCAGGTGTTTTTTAATGAGTTCAAGGATGCTTTCGATCCAAAGCCAGAACGGAAAATTTTTATCATTTATATTTTCCTGCCAAGTAAATAGATGCACACATTAGAAACCAAGAAATCCCAAACTCTGACTTCTCCTGTCTCCTCCTACCCTTGGGTTTTAGTTTGCAAAGACTGCCCAGCTGCCAAAGCTAGCATTGTCTCCTACAGAGCCGTCCCTCCCCTTCTTATCGGCTTTCAGACACCCAGCTCTCCACATCCTGAGCCAGACTCTGCTTCCCTCTCCAAACATTAGTGACCTAGCCAGGGCATGACCCCCTGGGTGATCACAGTGGCTTCCCACTGCTGAACTCCAGTAGCTCGAGCTTGTCAGCACTGTCTGGTGACCCTCACGGGGTCGATTACCACCCCCCTGAACTGGGCCCCTGCTTGAGTAGGCTCGGGGACGGTCATCTGGCCCATGGGCTGTCCACACCAGCACAGAGCACACGTTACTCACGGACGGGGCTAACATGCTGCCAAGCCAGGGCCCAGTGTGAGCAAACAGAGGACTCATTTAGGATGTGAGAGAATGTTATCACACAGACAGGTGCTTCCTGTCAGACTCACACTTGGAGCCTAACCTTCGCGCTGAAGGAAAGTAAACAACTTGTCCTAGGGGTTCCATGGGCTAGAGGAACCTGCCAAAGCAAGCATGGCGCAGCCAGCACCTTGTTGAGAAATCCAAGAACCCTACAGAGAGCAGAAAGCACTCAGAGTGTAAATCCGAGACAGCACCCACCTTACAGAACCTTGTCCATGGAATCAGACCATCGGGGCCGGCGTTGGGGCCTAAACAAATAAAAACAAGGTTTTTCAGGAACTGGGAATCAATTCTGAAGCTTTGGCTGGGCTGATGGCTCTTGTATTTGCTCTCAAAGAGCCAACACTCAACCAAGGCAGGGTGGATGTACACGGTCAGGAGTCTCAGATCCTAACTGCCTGTGCTTTCTGGAGAAGCCTAGGGTGGTCCCTCCTTGTGCAATGGCACTTGCCGTCCTCCCTCTCCTTTCTTACCAGGCTCCTCTCCCAGTGACCCTGCAGTTTTTTTTTCAAGTGCAAACTAAGACCAAGAATCACTTGCAGGTGATCGATTTAACTGACACAACTTTATAGGCTTATTTTAGATATTAATTAGGTATTTCCCTCAGCCCTCCTCCAAATCAGGCTCAGGGAGGCAAATCAAAAGGCAAGTGAGAGAAATGAAAGGGGAAGGAAGCCTAGGGGTCACCTCCTACACAAACCAAAGCAGCTGAGCCATGAGAAGTGGTGAGACTGACACCGCTCTTCACAGAGAATCGCAGATAAGCCATTACAGGCAGGAAGGGTATCTGTCTTAACTCTCAGCAAACAAGGGATGGAATAAGGTGACTTCTTACTTTTTCCAAAATGCACAAGACCCCCACTGTGACAGCTACATGGCCAAGAGAGGGCACTGCTGAGAGCTATCCAGGTTAGGAAAAGTCTACTGATGCCTGCAGGACATGCAGCTCTGCTGTATAGAAAGCAAATCTGGAAAAAAAGCCATCTGTGGATTTAGAAAAAAAAATAGTTCAGATATTCCCATTCATTGAAGATCTGACCTTGAGACTGATGGGTCTTAGATTTGCTTAGTGTAGAAGACTAATAAATCCATGACATTAGCTACTGAAAGGGAATTCTCTACCTTGGCCTGGACCCTGCCCATCAGGCGATGCTGATCATGGGTGTCCCCTAATGTGGACAGTGTCTCCTCCCATTTGGGCCACCTGACCTAAGAGACCTGGGTGTGTGTTGTGGGGTGGGTGGCCCCAGGACCTGATTCTTACAATGCTGGGGGCTTACTTTTTTCTCCCCAAGGTTAATCAGACTTCATCTTTCTCAGACTTCACCTTTCTCCAAGAATTTATTTTAGCCACAACTAATATATTTTACATAACTCAGAAATCTTTCCCTTAGGAGCCTTGCTCAGAAATGTTAATATGAGATAATGGGAAAATGATTCATTTAAATCTTCTATCAAGTCGGCATCTCCTTCTAAAGTGAGGCATCACTCTCTCTTACCTATAATAAATGGCAGTTGGAAACGCCAATAGATTCCTAACACACTCCTAACTTGAAGATGAAGAGCAAAGGGGGGAAAGGAGAAGTCAAGATATTTTTTATGAATTTTGATTGTTGGTTACATAAAAAGTGAATATGCTCATACCAAGAAGCTTCTCCCCCAGCATGTTCAGCTGGTCCACATTGAGACCTCTTTTGGTGACAGAAGAAAACTGCCAACTCAGCACCTCTGAAAGCTGAGACCATCGTGCACAAGGTGGGTTCAGGAAGAAGGACAGATTCTAGAGAGAAAACACCGAGAAGCTAAAAGCCACTGATGAGTCACCAGTCACAAGCTCAGCATGGAAACACGGATCTGTGCCAAAGTTTAGTTCTAGTCTATGACACACATATTTTCACAGCAGAAGAAGAGAAATAGTTCTATTTGCAGACTCATATCTGTGCATTTATCTACTCACTAAAATTTAACTCCCGAATCAATACTCGTGGCACTTTGGCATTCATTTGTGGACGTACCCAGGCACAGAGCCGTGAAAACTTTGAGTCGCCAAACATGTATGTTTCCGGTTGAAGTCAAACAAAGCTATGCTCTGCCTTCCTGTTTCAGCTCTCACACTACACCCAGTGTCTTCTTTGAGGTCTGTTGTGGTCTTTGCATTTCTGTAGGTTTTTTTGTTGGTGATTTCATTTTTAAAAATGCCCCTCAAAGGCGAGCTGAAGTGCTGTTTAGTGTTCCTAAATGCCTTAAGGAGCAAATGCACATGATATAGAAGTTTTGTTCAGACTGAGTTATAAAGCTGTTTGCCGTGAGTTCGATGTTAATGAATCAACAAGTATGTTAGATAAGGGATCTTTAAACAAAACAAGGTGATGTATTGATCTGCAGATGCGAGGGTTTTGCCAGAGGCTGACGGGAAACCATACTTCCCTCAGGCACAGTGATTCAGTATCTGCTAAATAGTGCTCACAGTGACTTCAAAGAACGTAAGTACAGTGAATAACTGGAACCAATTGTAACTAATGCACCATGAGTATCCCGCACTCTTAAGAACAGAGCCTGCTTGTTTAGCAAGTGTATACATTTTTAAAAAGGCCTAACACAAAATCATCTGTTGCCCAAGCTTATTCACATGGAAGGAAAATCGTAATTTTTCATTTCTAGTACATACACGTGCTTCTGGAATGCTTCGCTATTCCAGAATTACTCAGCTCCTTAGCAATGAGTTGAGTTGTGCCCACTTTCCCCCCAGCATCTGGCCCATACAGGCTCTTTCAAATATGCAGAACTAGAGCAGGGGGGGTCTTTAAACCCTGGTATGAAAGTGGATGTGTTTTCCTTACCCGGGGTTCTGCCACCAGCATGTTGTACCACAGGATAGAGGCCCAGCCACTTGGGAGCTGGCTGACATTGGAGATCACCACGACGGGTAGAGAGGTCGTCTACAAGATGACAAAGACCTTGAAATCCTCGAATCCCAGAAACAGTACCTGTAGACCACTGTGCAGCCTCAGAGCCTAACAAGGAACCCTATGTATATCTGCATATATTTTATTCTTGAAAATTAAGAATGTAAAGGTACAGTCTTTGGTTTTTAGTTGAAGTTATCTTTGACATATATTTTCAATTAAGAAATAAATGTCAGAGCTTCATATAAAAAATTAACACAGGACATCTCAACTGGAACACTTGGAGCTTCCCTTGTGGCTCAGCTGGTAAAGAATCCACCTGCAATGTGGGAGACCTGGGTTCGATCCCTAGGTTGGGAAGATCCCCTGGAGAAGGGAAAGGCTATCCACTCCAGTTTCCTGGCCTGGAGAATTCCACGGACTGTATAGTCCAAGGGGTCGCAAAGATTCTGACACAACTGAGCAACTTTCACTTCAGACAAAGGTTAACTTAGTTCTCTAGCAGACTGAACCATTAAATTAGCATTGAGACAGTATGGCTGAAAACAGCAATTTTTTCTTGGCAATTAGATAAGTATGTCTAAAATAAAAATACGTGTATCAGTTTAAAGTACAAATAAAGTTTCCCATTTCTGGAACATGTAAGTCTTACCTCAAGGTCAATGACCAAACCAGGCTGGCACAACTGGGTTTCAAAACTAAGGGAGTGAAGCTCTTCAGTGACGATGAGAGGACCCTTGCAAAAGAAAATGGAAAAAAAAAAAAGAATACAGTGATTAGTTCACTGATCCTGCAATTAGTAAGAAATTACTAAGCATTTTAACAAGCTCCAGAAAGCAGGAGCCCAATCAGGCACAATTTAGAAGATTCTAGCTTTTAATAATCTATCCCAGATTTAATTATCCCGAGTATCTGTCGGTAGGGAAATAGCAACTTCTAATGAGTTTATTCACAACCTAAGGCTTCCCGGCCCTCAGTCCCCTCTGCCCACCATGGACCCGCCTGGCCTGGGCTGCACACTTCAGGCTGACAAGGGGTGGAAAGTGTACACATGTTCCAAGTGTGATTATCTACCAGGAGAACGGATTTGCATAAGCCTGGCAGGTTATAAAGTGCTTTGGTTGGTTTGGGTAGAAAGGTTATTGTGTTCCAAGTGCCTTCATACACATTATCTAATGTGAGCCTCACAACAACCTTAGAACCAGAAAGGTGTGACTCCATTCCTGCTCCTGGGAGAGGAAATTAAGTCCCTAGTTGGTCACTGAGAGTCAAGATCCAAAAATGAGGCCTGGTCAGGCCCAGGCGGGCACCTGTCCCACGGCTCCACACGCCCTCTGCTGGTTGTGGAAGGGAAGGACAGAGTGCTAGGCAGGCACAAAGAACAAAATCTGACCAAACCAAAGCAACTCCAGCCATTCTGTCCTCTGCCCATGGTTCATATCTGAATGCATCCCAAACATAGCTCTTCAAGGACAAGCTGTGACGAGGGGGCTGACAGAAGGATAATGGCACTGGACAGGGCACACACAGTTTTCGGCAGGGCAGTCATGAAGCTGGCCTCTGACTCTAGCTCTGACAATGACTCCCTGTGCACGCTTAGCTAACTCCTGCAAACTTCCTGTGGTCCAATTTCCTCACCAGTGAAATGTGAGTAACACAGTAGCCCACTGTACCTATTCGCTGGGCTGTTGGTGAGGGTCCAGAAAATTCATGTGCAGAATCCCTTGACAACCAGAAACCACAAGCACAGAGTGGTTCTACTGTTATCACACATACACCACGTCCCAGAGCTTGTCTGCTGCTCTCACCTGCGGGTCTTCCCACTGCTCACCGCTCTGTGAGCTGTCCCTGGCCAGCCAGGACCACCAGGGCCATGGAGCCAAGCTCCCTGGACAGAGCTGCTAGTTAAGAGACCAGTCATGACAGAGAAAGACTTACCTCATTAGTTCTGGCACCAGCATTTTTTTGTTCTTTCAGTTGCTACAAAAAAAAATAAAAATCTTAGTAAATAGCTTTATAATAATCCTCAAAGTTGCTACTTCCATCTACAAACCAAAACAAAGTGGAGACTTAGAAAGAAGGAGGTGAAAATATTTTCAGGATGCAGAACAGGAGGGGAAGTGACCGTTGTAGGGGTTTATGAGGTGGAGGGGGAACACCTTTCCCCAGCGTCCTGACACCCTGCAAACACTGCAGGGTTCAGAAGGAGCCAGGGAAGTGGCATGCTGCTCCCTCCTCTGGGCAAGCTTGTCCTGAACCATCCCCATCACCTTCACCAGCTGTGCCATGCTCCCCAGGCTTTGGGCACAGCTTCTCCCACCTCTACTTCCCTTGGCAGAATCTCCCAGACTGGCCCAGTGTCTCAAGCCTCTCAGACCATCCTTTGAAAAGGTCTTCAGTCATGTAGGTTTTAAAGAAGTAACTCGGAGCCCCCGGAACAGCTCTGGACACCCTCAGACTCCCGGTTTGGAGAGAGGCTCTCAATTAAGGTCCAGCTTCCTAACCATGAGTTTGCAGACTCATGAGATGGCTGCCAGTGAGAAAAAGGGTGCCTTGAATCTCCCTGCAGGTTCCAGGCCAGGAAGTGCATAGGGCTCAGCACCAACACATCTGCAGAACACCTGGCAGCCCCGAATCTCCAGGGAGAGAGGGGAGAAGGCACCACCCATATAAACCCCTCTGCTGGTTTCCACTGCCCGGTGCCCAGGCCTACTCCTCTGGAGACAAAGCGCTCGAGACAGTGGTTGCAGGCAAGACCCCAGAAAGGAGATGGTGACAAAGGGACCCAGGAGAGACCCCTGGGGTCTGCCACACTTGGAGTAGGGAAAGCACCAGTCAGGATGTGGGGGAATAACGATCTTCAGGAAAATTCCAAGAGTCTAGAGTGAGTGATCACTGAGGTCATCGAGAGACCACATGCAGAGATCTTGTGTGCACACTGGTTTATGGAATATTTTACTAAGCTCACTTCCCCTCAACGAAGGTATGTCTGAGAGAGAGACAAGCAGAAAGAGAGAGTGAAGAGCCCTGGGATAAGGAGAAGGAGCCAAGGTTCCCAGAGTGCTGCTGAAGTCACCAGCCACAAACTCTAGAAGTCTCTTCCCAGGGAGACTTCCCTCTACATCACATATGGCACAGAGTGCCACTCCATTGCAAATAAGTTCTGATAAGCCAGACACAGCAAAAAAGGGGGAGACAGGTCTCCCTACCAGGTGTCGGAATTCTGCTGCCAGACTCCCGTTGGTGGACTCTTCCATGTTCATCACCTTCGTGTGAGTGCCCAGAATGTTGAACTTCCTAAACCTAGACAACACAGGGAAAGGATACTTAAAAGGCTGGGAACTGTTAAAGCAATGTATAAACAAAGCAGAGAGCAAAACAGAGTGCAAAACGTACCCTTTTACTGTATTTCTCTCATTCACATCTCTGCAAGGAAAAAAAAAATGTAATCATAAATGTGTATTTAAAATATGAAATTTGCATTCACAAACATATAAAAGTATAAGATCAATAACCAATAAATCCATACCTGTGGGTTTTCTTCCCTATCATTCACTCAGTCCCTCAATCAACCCACACCAGCACTGCCAAGCTGTGCTGAGGGACCCTGGACAAGTACACTGGGCCTCACCTTTTCTCTTCTGTACATCCTGCTGGCAGCACTGACCACACAGCACCCCGGGAGGAGGAAACTAGTTAACAGGTAGGGAGAGCACACAGCACACCCTCAGGAATATAAGCCCAAGTTATCACAATGTATGAGCAGCTACTCCCTCTGCAGGAGGCAATGAGCTAAGCCCTGGGGACTGAGCAGAGAGCACTGCTCCAGAACTCAGAGGACCCTCCTAAGAGACAGCTTGAGTTTTATGTTTGCTCTTTATTAGTTTTAATGCTTTCATCAAAGTACCTGAATAGTCAATCATTTGGGGGAACTGCCAAGTTTTAAATCTGAGGTTAAAATTTTGAGAGACCAGAATCTTACATAAGTTGAGCGATAATGTTGTCATATTCTGGACAAATAATGTATGTTAGGGGCAGGTGAAGGTCAGAGACCATTAGTGCACTCCCAGTTAAATGAGTTAGCTTCCTTTCCTGTCCCAACTAGACATTCAATGCTTCTGTGGCTGATAATCACTGTCAGCTATGACAGTGAGCAATTTTCCTGTCAAAACTAAGAAGAAAACTCAGAACTGGAACAGACAGAAAAGACAAAAAAGCAAGAACAAACCGAAAGAGATACTGAGTTAAGCAAACTGTGGCAAAACTGCGGTGGCCACAAAAACCTCTGCAATTCTTCCTTTAAACACACAGAATGTATTTCCTTGTCCCTTGAATTTCAGGGGACTTTGACCTGCTTTTCCAGACACAATGGATGGGAGCAGTGCTGTGTAAGTTCCAAGTCTAGCCTACTAAGCCCAGCATGCTGCTGCTTGGATCCACTTGGAACACCACTGCCATGTGAGAAAGCCCAGGCTGGCCACTCTGACAGCCCCACAGAGAAGGGCCCAGTTATCCCAGCCAAGACCTCAGACAAATAATGAGGTCATGCTAGACCACCCAGCAGCAACCAGGCCAGTTCAGACTAGAAGGACCACCCACAGTCCACAGAATAATAGAAATAATAAGTTTCTGAGTTTAAGCCACTAGGTTTGCAGGTTATCTGTTATGCAGCAAAAGCTAACTGATACACAGAAAAACCAAAGATGGGAGGGAAACAAAGGTACAAACAAAGAGGGCTACAGTTACAGGACCAGAAAGAGAGGAAAGCCAGAGGAAAGGGACTTGGAGTATCATAAACGGTTCTGAAACAGTAAACACATCAACAAAAGCATTAAATATATCAAGGGGGGATGGGAGGGGCTAAGCCATCTTGTTCCTTAATGTAACTGCCTAGGTCACTGCTAGTTTGGGTTCAGGGTCTAAGGACAAAACAGGATAGACCTGCTCCATTTAGACCTCTTGAGAGCCTGCCCATTCCTGGGTCCCTACTGTTCAGAAGAGACAAGTGTAAAGCCAGCAGGCTCCATACATGCCCCCCAAAATGCCATCACTTTCACTCCAGAAACAAGCCCACACTGGCCGAAGAATCACGGTGGCCTGGAGCCTGATCAAGTGCCCCTTCTCTGGGGCTGGCCTAGTTGAGGTGGTAGCTGCTTGGAACAAGCACATATGCATAAAATGCTCTCATACTTTTGTTCATTTGTAGTCTAAAAAGGCACACTGATACCAGCTCTTAGAGAAAGTTCCCAAGACCCAGGAATTACTGATTTAAATCTGCTGGAATCACTAACAAACAGCCCCGCTGCATCAGTCCATGTTTGGTTAACAAAACCAATATTTCAATAGTATATGTATCTTTGATAATATTAGAGATATCTTACTTGTCAAATAAGACTTTGACTTTCAAGTTATAATTCAGCTCTTGCAACTTCACCAGCAGCCTGAAAAGAAAAATAAAAGTCATAATTACTTTTAAAAATTATCTATTATAATTTATTTATTATGCCAATTCCATATTGATGAACATTTCAACAATCCCCACCCCACCCAGTTTTTGGTTATTACAAACAATGGAATTGACATCCCTGTATGTCTACTTGGATTTTTTTTTAACTGTATTTGTAGGATAAATTCCTGGCTGTGAAGTTGCTGGGACAAAACTGTAATATTAAATTCTGACAGCAAGCAACAGATTTTATATTCTCACCAAATGTAGTGAGAGCACCTGCTTCCCCATTTTGCCTCCCCAGTGCTGGGGTTTATCAAAATTTCTATTTTGGGCTAATTCCACAGGTAAAAAAATGGGCTTCCCAGGTGGCTCAGCACTAAAGCATCTGCCTGCCAATGCAGGAGATACAGGTTCAATCCCTGAGTTGGGAAGAGCACCCGGGGAGGAAATGGCAACCCACTCCAGTCTTCCTGCCTGGGAAGTCCCGTGGACAGAGGAGTCCGGTGGGCTACAGTCCATGGGATCACCAAGAGTCGGACACGACTGAGCAACCAAACAACAACTGAGGTAAAAAATAGCAAACTTTACCCTTTACCAAAACTTGTAGCTAATGCTTAACCTGTTGGGAGAAAATAAAAACTCTGACTCATAATCAGGAAAATGAGGGTCATCTCTCTAACCACTCCAGGGCAGTGTGGAAAGATGGAGGGACAGAGCCCTGGGCTGAGACTCCAGTGTGCTTCTGTTCTGATGAGCTAGAGGCCTGGGGAAGAGCCCCTCACTGGCTGGCTCCCTTTAGTCAAGCAGGTGATGGGATGGGATTGCTCCCCTTGCCAGCTTGAGTTCTGGGACCCCGTGGGTGTCAGTCTGGTGCTGGAGCACTGGTAGCCGAGACGCAGCACCTGTGGACCTAAGTCAGCAGCACCGTGGGAAAAAGACTAGGGCCACCTCTGAAGGTAAGGCCAGCTCTTCTGAGTCCAGCTGCTCATCAGTAGAGGAAAAGCTATTAATAAATGAATGCAGCCATGCAACCAAAGAAAGTAAAGCTGGACATCCTCCTATGGAAACATTTCTACAATTTATTACGAAGGAGAAAAATAGTCTGCCGAACAACAGAGAGCAGAACTCTGGTTTCTAAAAATGAAATATATCATGTCATATGTACTTTCGCAAGTCTATGCATGAAAAAACACATGTTTATAAAAGTACAATGTATTTATTTATATATTCATGTAGACATGGACAAAATTCTGGGAGGACTGACACCAGGCTGCTTACTGTGGTAGTTTACAGATATTTAGATCACATACAACTTTGAGAATCTGATGAAAGTTATGAACACACTCACCAGAAAAATGTACCAGTCATTTACACACACTGCATCCATTACAGAGGGAACATAAAGCTCAGGTTATAGACTCATGCTCAAGAGGGGATGAGGCTGCTGGGAACTTTTACTCTCTACCATGTGCAGTTGTGCAATTTTGAATTGCTATTTACAGTAAACATTCATTACACCTATAACTGGAAAAAATTGTGGGGTGTGTGTGTATCCACACATATCTTTGTTATATTTCTAGTTGAATAGAAAAGACTCTTAGATATTCTAAGTAAGAATTCATATTAAAATACCTACTGCAAAAGTACTTCCTCTAAAGCACCCCCCTATATAACCATGTTGTGGCAGGAAGCTGGGGTGCAAACTTTGTGATAGGAGCTGTGGAAAGAAAGTGAAAGTGTTAGTCGATCAGTCATGCCCGACCTTTTAGCGACCCCATGGACTGTAGCCCTTCAGGCTCCTCTGTCCATGGAATTCCCCTGGCAAGAATACTGGGGTGGATTGCCATTTCCTTCTCCAGAGGATCTGCTCGACCCAGATGAACCCAGGTCTCCTGCATTGCAGGGAGATTCTTTACCATCTGAGCCACCAGGAAAGCCCTAAGGAGGTGTGGGGCTTCCATCTTTTCTTTATTACCTCAGCTTCACAGTGAACTGGACTCCAGTCTTCAAGACCAATGGCCTCTGAGGGTGAGTTGGCATGCAGGGCTGTCTTTCCACCACAAATGAGCTGTAAATACCCAGCAAAGGATAAATTAGCATTTCCATTAAAGTTGAGGCGGTAAAAGTTATTTTCCCTAAGGAGGAGAGGGGGCTAGAGGGCACGATCTAAAAAATAGTTGAAAAACTTCTAACCAGTTGGATGAATAAACTGAAGTTTTACCGTCAATAAAGACATCCCCAAGTCTAACAGATGCACTCAACAAAATCAGTAATTGCAAAGACCTGTGACACTCTTCAGCAATGAAAATTCTCAACTGGATTCTCTTCATTTACAAATTTAAGAATCAAATTTGCTCACTGACCAATGTGGTGATCATTTTGTAACATACACAAATATCAAATCACTATTGTTATATAATTAAAACTAATATAATGTTAATATATCAATAATATCTCAATTTAAAAATAAAAAACAGTAACAAAAACAAATTTTACTATAGTTGAAAATGAACCAAGTAGCATACTGCTTACCACCATGCTTTGAAACTTACATTTTAACATCCTTTGGAAAATTGCTATTCTAGTAAAACTGTTTAGCAATATTTATTACCTAATAAACATTTCCAAATATTAATTTTCATTTAAAGAAAAACAATGAGATCTGCACTCCAAAACCCAAGTAAATGTCCTTGATTATTTCAAAATCAAGGTAGAGAGTAAAAGTTGAGTGCATCCATTTCAAAATCCAACATTTGGATATTCCTGTCTGGACATTAGCCACAGGAAACAGAAGACATTTTTATTATGTCAAGTTAGCATTTAAAAACTGCAATATGAACTCTACTCTTCTACTCAGGGCCGTTTATTGACCTACTAAGCACACTGAGAACACCTAGCCCTGGATAAGGCACTACCTAAGGCCCTGGTGGGAGAAGAAGATGACAAAGGCACATCTCTGTCTACGAAGACCTTCCAATTTACAATAAAGATAACAGACATGCATAGATAATGATACAACTGAAATCCAAAACAGGAGAAGAATAAAGAATGAACTATGCAACTCTGGAAGGGAGACAGCGTCTGCCCAGGAAGTCTGGCAAAAGTTTCATGATGGGATATACGCGGAAACATTGAGGATGCAGGTTCTCAATGAGCTACCACAGAAGAAAGCTCTGAGGCAGAGGAAATATTGTTGGGAGAGGCATGGAGAAGCAAATGTCCAGGGTGGGCATGAGGTCAAGTCCGCCTGGAAACGCGGCATGTGTAGCAGCTAATGTGGAATGGCTGGTGAGGGCCAGGCTGTGGAGGTGGGGCTTGGGTGACTGGATCAGGGGCTCGCCTCAGAGTAGCAGGTGATGAAAAATCAAACAGAACTGTGATATGGCAGAGTACAGGGTCAGAGGGACTAGGGAAGAAGGGGCTGGGGCGGTACCATTTGAAAAGCTACTATGTAAGAGTTCAGTAGAGAGCTTGAAATATGATGAGACCACAGAATAGGAAAGAGAGGGCAAATACAAGTTAGACTCAACAGGTCTCGTCACAGACTGGCCAGGGAGAAGGAGACAGGTTACCAGAGTAGGAGGTCACGAGAAAAATGGGCCCTTGGCATAAACAAGGAATTCAGGAAGACCTGAATTCAAGGAAGCCATAAACATTTTTACATATCCTATTAAACCCTTCTAAATTATCTGAATTACCATAAAATTTTCCTCTGGGTAAAATAACTGCAAAAGGTGCAAAAACATCTTGCTCAAGTTACCTCTGAATGAGCTGCTGGAAGAGGCTGAAGGTGCGGTCCCATAAGGCTTGCTTGTTTTTGGTGATGGGGTCATGTTCATAGGTGTATTTCTGTTCCAACTCCTCAAGCTTTTTAAGCTGCTGACGAACCTGCTGCAGACTCTCCGCCACTATGGTGAACCTGGGAAGGTACAAGCCACGGAGTCTTCATCAGAAATAGCCCCAAAGCAGTCTGGATTCAGAGAATCATGGAAACCAACAAGCACTGTTTACAGACAACACGTGATGTTATCTGCCCAGCTCTACAGTGCAGGGAGAAACAGAGATGGACCTAAGGAGAGATGGGGGCGGGGGACATGGAACCTCTGGGGCCTAATGTCTGATAATCTGAGGTGGAGCTGATGTCATAGAAATAAAGTGCATAGTAAATGTAATGTGTTATTGAATCATCCTGAAACTATCCCCCCACCTTGTCTGTGGAGGAACTGTCTTCCAAAAAACCAGCTCCTGGTGCCAAAAGTTTGGGGACTGCTGTCTAGTGAATCTTTGGCTTCAACTGAGTTATGAGATAATTGGGACTTAAAGGCACAGGGTAAAGGGGGCGAGCTGCAGAGGGAGGGGACATGAAAAGACAGACACTCTAGGAGGTGATGTGGCGGCAGTGAGGGGCCCCTGCAGATTTTATATCAGGGCAGTGACACTGTGCAGGGAGGAGCAAGAGGGCAACCTGGAATCAAGGCAGCAAGGCAGAGGGGGGATGCAAGGTGGGTTAGGAGGAGACGAGGGAACAGGAGTTACTATGTCACTGAACTGAAAGGAGAGGCAAGGTGCATAATCTAATCATTTTCAGACACTCAAAATACATGTATAAACCAAGGAGGAAAGCTACCAACTCCTCTCAGGTTCCTCCATCCTGACAGTAAGCCAAAGGTGATGGAGCCTCTGAGCTATGTCAGACTGTGGAAGTCTGGGCCTGGAGTGATGATAAGAGCATCAGCTCCCCAGGGAAAAACATCTCCTTTGGTTGGTGTTTTCATTCCTTGAATTCAGGTCACAGCCCTGAAAGCAAAGCCCGTGGGTGTGAAATGAGAGGCAGGGTAACAATGGCAGGTGGGCGTGTTCCACAAGGATTCTAACCCAGTGATTCCCAATCCTGTTTGGGCCGAGGGACACAAGAAAATGCTGACAATTCTTGCACAGCACAGCGGGGTACAATGGAAGACGTTCATATCTCCACAAGAGGCTCCATGTGGCCTAAGATGACCATAGGGGCTCCAGACAGCAGGGACCTCACCAGGCTCCTGGGGGTGCCGGGTCAGGAACAGCAATCCAGAAAGTAATCTCATGAGATCTTTGGTCCTTGTGCCCTTCAGAACTGTTTCAGGCCACCACCCACTCCTGCCCACTGATTCTACTGCTTCCATCGGGTCTGCTCAGATCTGTCAGACTCTGCTAATACCTTCAGTTCAGTTCAGTTGTTCAGCCATGTCCGACTCTGTGACCCCATGGACTGTAGCACGCCAGGCTTCCCTGTCCATCACCAACTCCCAGAGCTTGCTCAAATGTATGTCCATCAAGTTGGTGACACCATCCAGCCATCTCATTCTCTGTCGTCCCCTTCTCCTTCTGCCTTCTATCTTTCCCAGCATCAGGGTCTTTTCCAGTTGAGTCAGTTCTTCGCATCAGGTGGCCAAAGTATTGGAGTTTCAGCATCACTCCTTCCAATGAATATTCAGGACTGATTTCCTTTAGGATTGACTGGCTTGATCTCCTTGTAGTCCAAGGGACTCTTAAGAGTCTTCTCCAACACCACAGTTCAAAAGCATCAATTCTTTGGTGCTTAGCTTTCTTTATAGTCCAGCTCTCACATCAATACATGATGGTTGGGAAAAACCATATGGTTTTAGAAAAACCATAGCTTTGACTAGATAGACCTTTGTTGGCAAAGTAATGTCTCTGCTTTTTAATATGCTGTCTAGGTTGGTCATAGCTTTTCTTCCAAGGAGGAAGCATCTTTTAATTTCATGGTTGCAATCACCATCTGCAGTGATTTTTGAGCCCAAGAAAATAAAGTCTCTCACTATTTCCATTGTTTCCCCATCTATTTGTCATGAAGTGATGGGACCAGATGCCATAATCTCAGTTTTTTGAATGCTGAGTTTTAAGCTAACTTTTTCAATCTCCTCTTTCATCAAGAGGCTCTTTAGTTCATTGTTTTCTGCGCTAAGGGTGGTGTCTGCATATCTGAGGTTATTGATATTTCTCCTGGCAATCTTGATTCCAGCTTGTGCTTTATCCAGCCCAGGAGTCAGCATGATGCATTCTGCATGTAAGTTAAAAAAGCAGGGTAATAATATACAGCCTTGACATACTCCTTTCCCAATATGGAGCCAGTCTGTTGTTCCATGTCGGGTTCTAACTATTGCTTCTTGACCTGCATACAGATTTCTCAGGAGGCAGGTCAGGTGGTCTAGTATTCCCGTCTCTTTCAGAATTTTCCACAGCTTGCTGTGATCCACACAGTCAAAGGCTGTGGCATAGTCAATAAAGCAAAAGTAGATGTTTTTCTGGAACTCTCTTGCTTTTTCGATGATCCAGCAGATGCTGGCAATTTGATCTCTGGTTCCTCTGCCTTTTCTAAATCCATCTTGAACATCTGGAAGTTCATGGTTCACGTACTGTTGAAGCCTGGCTTGGAGAATTTTGAGCATTACTTTGCCAGTGTATGAGATTTTGCTAGCATGTGAGATGAGTGCAATTGTGCGGTAGGTTGAACATTCTTTGGCATTGCCTTTCTTTGGGATTAGAATGAAAACTGACCTCTTCCAGTCCTGTGGCCACTGTTGAGTTTTCCAAATTTGCTGGCATATTGAGCACAGCACTTTCACAGCATCATCTTTTAGGATTTGAAACAGCTCAACTGGAATTTCATCACCTCCGCGAGCTTTGTAGCGATGCTTCGTAAGGCCCACTTGACTTCACATTCCAGGATGACTGGCTTTAGGTGAGTGATCACACCATCATGGTTATCTGGGTCATGATCTTTTTTGCATATTTCTTCTGTGTATTCTTGCCACCTCTTCTTAACATCTTATGATCCTGTTGGGTCCATACCATTTCTGTCCTTTATTGTGCTCATCTTTGCATGAAATGTTCCCTTGGTATCTCTGATTTTCTTGAAGAGATCTCTAGTTATTCCCATTCTATCATTTTCCTCTATTTCTTTGCACTGATGATTGAGGAAGGTTTTCTTATCTCTCCTTGCTATTCTTTGGAATTCGGCATTCAAACATCCTCAGAGCAGCTCATCCTCCATGGACTCTGAACAGTCTCTGTCAGAACCTTGGCAATCTTTCACCAAGTAGTTATTACCACGTCTATCTCCCATCTCCCCAGTGAAAGTTCTTTGCTGGCAACAACCAAGAATCATTCACCTTGTGTCCTAGATCCTAGCCCAGTGCCTGGCATACGGCATATAATAAATATTTGATTTATTTAAATTAAATAAAATTTAATCACGGAATTTTATTCTTTCCTCTCACCTGGGTCACTAAGCCAAGTGGTTATAAAAAATAATTTTTGCCTCATTTCTAAATTTCAAGTTCATTCTATTCTGTCTAAGTCTATTCTATCCTTAGACTTAAATACAAAAATCAGAGACATGAATCTCCATTTAAATAAAGGGCCTGCCTGGCTCACCAGTGTCGACTGGGAAATTCTGGAGTTCCCAGGGTAGTATGGGAACCTCCACGACCAGGCTCCAGCCTCCTGTCTGCTCTGCTTCCTTCCTTCCCTATCTGGCATCCGACTCTCTAGCCACCCACTGTAAGAACTTCAGGCCCAGGTCCTTCCCTCCCTGCTGCTTCTGTCCACACCTTTCTCCTCTCTGGTCTGTGGTTTTTCCTGTTCACTCCCGAGTCAGTGCAAGACCATTTTGTCTCCTTTATCTTTCCTGGTGACTCCTTCCTCATCCTCCATAGATTCTGAATGGTCTCTGTCAGAACCTTGGCAATCTTTCACCAAGTAGTTATTACCACGTCCATCTCCCGTCTCCCCAGTGAAAGTTCTTTGCTGGCAACAACCAAGAATCATTCACCTTGTGTCCTAGGTCCTAGCCCAGTGCCTGGCACACTGCATATAATAAATATTTACTAGATGGACAACTGAATGAATGGCCCACAAACTGTTATTTCATGTAAGCCTGGAAAATGCCTCGAGCCCTTTCATTTTGAATAAAACACTGGGACTTCGGTTGTTAAATGTGTTGTGTGATGACCATGTCACAGTGTTGGCACAGTCAAGCGACACGCTCCAGGATACGTGTACAGCAGGGAGAGGACAGTGCTCCACACCAAGCTGAGCATGGCCACAGGCACGACTAACACTGTGCTTTTCAAGTGCGTGTGTCCAGGGCAAGAAGCAGCTAGAGCACATCCAACTCCAAACAGAAGTCTTCACAGGGTCTGTGCAACTAACACAGCTTGAATGTTCACTCTACAAGTTTATGCAGCTCACCAGTCAGCTGCCGGTCTTACCAATTTTGCAGCTGATCCAGGCAAGCGTTGGGGGGCCCCCCAATACAGGCACTCTGCTGTCTCCGCTTCCACTCCACCAGTTCATCATTAATCAGGGCTTTCTGGGTAAGTTCAGTGGCATTCAACAACTCTATTATTTTGAGAACAACTTCCTAAAGGGAGAGAAAGACACACAGTGAAATAAACACATCTTTAATCACAGAATTTTATTCTTTCCTCTCAACTGGGGCACTAAACCAAGTGGTTATAAAAAATAATTTTTGCCTCATTTCTAAATTTCAAGTTCATTATTTACAGTCTCTGACAAAAGTACTGTGTTATTCTGGAACGTGAAACGCTACCTTTCTCTTATTGTCCAGCATTAAGTACATCTTCTGGAGTAACAACTGTTCTTGTTTCTGATCATTCTTTGCCACACCATTGGTTTCATGTTCTGTGAATTGGGAGAGACAGCAGATAAACAAAAATGTGAGAGAAGACACAGCCAACCGAAGGCAAGATTCACATACATTTAGGGAAAATATGACCCAAGTGCTATCTGAAGACAGGTCCAAGCTTGGTCTTCAATCACTATTGAACAAAACAAAAAAATACCAGAACAGGACACTCTGAAACAAAGTCCTTGTTTTCAATGATTCATGTAAATGAGAAATAGTACTGTCTGGTTCTTAAATCACTGTCACAATATTACCTCAATGAATATAAACGACAAGATTCAAAACCTCAGTTTAAAAAAAAGTTGATATAAAGCATCTCCGTGGCTTTGAAAGAGAAGCAAACAATTCGGAAAAGTGTCATTGAGGTTTCTTTCTCTCATATTTTTATTCACATTATTACAAATAATGTTTCCATTCTATCATGATATCCTCAGAGGACTGCTAGGGTAACAGCAGTACTCTGCTTGTTCTACACAATGCACACTTTGAGGTTATTTTCAGTGGATATCCTGTCATCATTAAAAACAAGCAACAACAACAAAATAGAGTAAAATTGCTTTAAAACAAGGGGAAAATGCTGAACTTCACCTATGGTATGCACACACGGAGCTGGAACATTTGAAGAAACTTTGGGGATTAGGGTAGGGAACTCCAAATACCTATCCATCTATGTCCATCAGTAGTTGAAGTACACTAAGTAAAGTGAATAGCACATAACCAGTGGGTGTCAACGGGGGGGGTGATTTTGTCACCCAGAGGTCACCTGACAACATCTGGAGATAGTTTTGAAATGGCCCACTCCAATATTCTTGCCTGGAAAATTCCATGAACAGAGGAGCTTGGCAGGCTGCAGTCCACAGGGTCGCAGAGTCAGACAGGACTGAGCATGCAATCACACACATTGGCAGCTCTACTGCCATCTAGTGGGCAGAAGTCAGGGATGCAGCCAAACATCCTACAATGCCCAGGTTGCTGTCATTCAGTCAGTCGTGTCTGACCTTGGCAACCCCATAGACTACAGCCTACCAGGCTCCACTGTCCATGGTATCTCCTAGGCAAGAATACTGGAATGAGTTGCCATTTCCCTCTCCAGGGGATATTCCCAACCCAGGGATCGAACCCACATCTGCATTGACAGGCAGATTCTTTACCCATGAGCTATCAGGGTATCTCACAATGCACAGGACAGTCCCCAAAACAAGGATGTGTGTGCTCAGCTGTGTCTGACTCTTTGCAACCCCATGGACTGTGGCCTGCCAGGATCCTCTGTCCATGGGACTTTCCCAGTAAGAATACTAGGGTCAATTGCCATTTCCTCCACCCAAAATGTCAATAGTACTGAGGTTAAAAAACCCTGGTCTGGTCATCAAGAAGTCAAGACTAGTAATTAAGTCATAGAATATTTGGTAAATATGAAGGAGTATTTGCCTTTGTTAGCTACTGTAGGCAGAAAAAATTATAGGCAATGGACTCTGCTTCAAATGTTAACTCTTACCTCTGTTCTGCAAGGTTTTGCATTTAAAGTCATATTCATCTTGCAAGTCTTCTAGAGTCTTGATTTCATGTTCAATACTCTACAAGTAAAGACATAAACAAGTTTTCCACCATACTCAGAACAAAGACTTTAGGAAACAGATTATTGTTTCTATAGGACCCAGAAAATCAGGGATACAATCCTGCTCTCTCGAAGATAAATAAGATTCATAAAATCCTGCTCTCTCAAAGATGAGTAAGATTCATAAAATTCTAATAATGAATAATTTCTACTTCATTAATAAGTATATAATAACCTTTTTAGAGAATAAAACATATGCCTATTTCTGGACTGACCTACTTGATGTCTACTCATTTAATGAAATGTCTCCCTCAGAGGCAGTAAGGTAAAGTTGCTCCAAAGAACCTGTTTGATAAAATGCCATCTGAAGCACAAAGTCAAGGTCATGCTGGTGTGACCCAGAGACCCACAGGAGAGTGGGCCCCTCAGCAGAAAGGCCGCTTTCACAGACACAGGTCCAGTGCAAAGCTGGACTCCTCACCCTCTCCACACAGCCCCGCAGTGGAGGGGAGTGAACACGTACCACCAAGGACACCACTCCCATAGATGGTCTGGGAAGTTCTATCTTAAAATTACTGTGGATGTTTTACTTTAATCAGAAATTTCCTTCCCTGACATGTTTTTGTTCCCCTTCCAAGCCTTGGAATAAAACAGGTGTTTGAGGAAGACTATGTTTATCCTGGGGTTCTATGTAACCCCAGGAACATGCCAATTTAAGAAGTGAAGCCATAAAGGGCAATTTAGAGCAGAACAGCTAGTTCACTGGGTGATGGGGCAAAGTCCACAGCTACTGCATGATCTTGCAAGGAAGGAAAAGATAAGTTCCATGTTTGGAAGTTATAACACGGGCCATAAATATCTATCTGCTCATTGGTTGCATCAACTTGTTTACTTAGAGATTGGAATTTGGGGGGAACATTTATTCTCAACTACTTAAAAATCTGAAATCAGTAAAAATGTTTACAGTAGGGCAACTGAAACTTTTATTCCCCCCTATAATAAGTTACAGAGAATATGTATACATTTATTCAGTACTCACCATAACTTTGTCTTTCACATTTCTGACTTTGCTGTCAAGCTCCTTCTGTTTGTCTAACATTACAGTGCTCTGGATATTCCCAGACTGCGCCTGTAATGGAAGGTACGTGGTTAGCAGCCATGACTTCCTCTGTTGTATTTACCTGCTGGTTAAGCTCCAAAGTCAAGTCTATACCCTGTGCCCCACCTAACTCTCAGACCTTCCAGAAGCTCCTGCAGGCCTCCCACATGAGTCTGCACAAGAAAAGCTCAGTTCTCGAGGCCCTGGAAAGTGCTGGCAAACTGTGAACAAGCCTAAAGAAAGACTGGGCTCAATTCAGATCTAAACTAAACAAACAGCATATCTAGGATTTTCCATTAGTTCATACAGTTGCCTGGGACCACACAGGAATTTATTTGAGGGTTTTTCAAATGCTGTAGAGAAGATTATTCTTATTTACCCTGTTCTTATTTGTCTCAAAGTCATGCAATTCAGTGTGGTCCCCAGACCAGTATCACCTTACCACCTGGGAGCTTGTTGGAAATACAGAATCTCAGTCCTAATTTGATCACTGAATCAGAAACCCCATTTGGACAAGATTCCAGATAATTCAGAGGCATATCAAAATTGTACAGAGAAAGACAAATATCACAAGATATTGTTTGTGGATATGTGCAATCTAAAATAATAATCTGATACCCCCAGACATCCAGGACCTTCCCCCAAGGCCCAAGAAGGCCTTGCTTCTCTTGGTCACAGCTGTGCAGTCCACTAATCTCCTCCGAAGGGGTCACTGATAACTCAGTGTCTTCTGAGGGGCTTAAAATAAATCAAAAGCCGACAAGCCTTCCAAACGCAAAGCACACCCAAGAGATGGGGCTGACCTGGCAGAGCAGGAATCACCTCCTTCACTTTCTAGTGCTGCCTCGGGGCCAAATGTGAGGAGGGAAAGGTTTAGGTACCCCAAGGTGAACAGTTTACTCTCCTGCCCATCTCTGCTCTTGGCTGTCCACTCAAGCCCATCTGAGATACAGAGTGGCCCGCTGCATAATGCTGTTACAATGAAAAATCCACATGATAATCAAAATTTCCTGCTGAGGGTCTCCCAGGTGCAGGCCATACTGAAGAAGACACACCTCTCTCAGAGGCAGCAATGTGGCCAGCTTTTCCTCTTGACACTTCTGTACACTAGGATGAACGAGCCAGCGTAAGCTTGCAACCAATAATACATATCTTTAAATGCTTACTGCAGCAAGGAGCTTTCAGTGTGACAGGAACTAAACACCCAGGGAGGCAGCAGAGCCACAGGAACTGGGTAAATGCTCAGAAAGTGCATGGAAAATGGCATTCACTGTCTCTACTTAAACGCTCTCTCTCCACCCCTACCTCCCAATCTCACAGCTCACTTTATTAGTTATTCCTTAGAGAAATGGACATAAGAAGCATTCCACTGTGTATTCTGACCTTCTCCCCCGATAATGGAATGATCTCAGCCAGAACAACTCAAACCACAGTGGTTTCACTGTCTGCTGGGTTGTTCCTACCACCACATCGATGCAAGGCATGAATAAATGCCACAGTAACTTCAAAATTGAACCCTGATCACCAGGAAGGTCTATATTAGGATTTAAATCATGATTTAAAAAATCTTGGTTGTGGTATAACTCTGACTCATTCACTGTTTGGATGTCTTAGATACCTAACGGATATCTCAGTACCATTCAAAACAAAGCTGCTGATTTCCCCATCAACCCATTCTTTTCTAAAACCTATTGTGTCCTGCCAAAACCCTACTCCTGTCTCTTTCCTATCTTCCCCAGCTTAGTAAACAGTATCTCCAAGTGACGCAAGTCACAAATCACAGTCATCCTAGATTCTTTGCTGCTTCTCACTTCCACATCAGATCCTTCAGTGTAAGCCATTTTGGTACCATGTGCAGAACATAATGGAATCTGCCCACGTATTTCCACCTCCACTGACTACGCCTCAACCTCACATACTTCCCCTCTGCTCCTTCAGTCTGTTGCAAGAGCCCACTAGCCATCTGCTGCTTCCTTTCCTATCCTGGCACCTCAGAGATGATTCCTGACCCTGATCTAAAGAAACAACCCAAAACTCCACTACTGTCCACATTGTATCATGCTTTATTATCTTCACAGCAACTAAGCAACTATTACAACCTGAAAAGGTTTTTCAAACCTAGAATGACTTCTACTATAATAGGGTCCTTTCTCAAAGTCTGGATCTGTAACATCTTGATGCTTATTTTTCCCCACTTCTTGGGGGCAATAAAATCAGAGAGCTAGTCACCACTGCCTTGAAACAGGGTCTCAATAAAACTTGTTGGATGACTGAATCAATGTTTATTGCTTTATTATCCTTTATGTTCAGTTAGGAAAAAAGTACCTGGCTGATTCTCTGGGCATGATCCAAGATCTTTCTTTCCTCCTTCAGACAGTTACAGATGATCATAGACATCTGTATTGGGTCTTCCTGAAAATTATCCTAGACATGGGTTGTTAGAATAAAAGTAAATTAATCTTCAGAATGTTTAAACCATTGTGTAATATACACGGAAATGAGTTTGTTCATCCTGAACTTACTAAATCCTATATAAGCTATTTTTGGTAACATCAAAATATTCTTTTCACATATTATGACTAAAACTGCTTTAATTGTCCAACCAAGTGCAGGTTCCTAAATTACTTCTTGATTAAAAAAAACAAGTATTTTTGTATACAGTTCCTGTAATATTTTTCATTTTTGTTGCTCTTGGGCCCATTTCTCTTGTTACAATCCTGAGACAATGCAAATGATACAAAAGTTATCCAGAGTATTCCTCAATTAATCTGATGGTCTCTGCTTTGAATTAGACCAAAGACATTCTTTTCAGTTTTTCTGCTTTCTTGTCAAAGGTAGTTGCAAAGTACTGGCAATTGTGCCTTTCTTTATAACAGGTATAACCAAGTCAACTCTGTAGGAGATAAAATTTTTATAAAGTTAATCTGGCTTTCCCACTCACCGGTATTATAAAATCATATATACATTCACAGAGGGTGGGGGAAAAGCTTCTAATTAAGTTGAACAGTCTGGTTGTGAGGAATAAAACAAGACAATGACAGTACTTACTTCCATTAAAACAGAAAAATTCCATTAATACAGAAATAAAAACAGTAACCAGGCTTACCTGAAAGTAACCAGCACTTTCAGGTGCTGAAAGTACTTATGAAGGCCTCCTGAAACACTGACGTATACTCTCTCCTGCCTGCAACTCCCTTTCACTTTTTCTTCCAAGGGAGGGCAACTCCAGCAGAAGCAAGGCAAGGTGGGGTCCAACGCCAGTTCACCACCTCACTCCTGAGCCTCAGAGACGTCAAACCTTTCTGGACTTACTCTTCATCTGTCTACCAAGCACTCAGACTGGACTCATCACTAAAGTTCCTTTGAGCTTTAATATGTTACTACAGCTCACTGCTCTTAACATATAACCCTTTTTCTTAATGACTTAAATATCAACAACTTTAAATAAGACAAGATTTTAGCACCAAATTTCTCTCAGAACTACTTATGCCTAAGTGATAGCCAGAAGCTTGAAAATTCCTTATGTTTACAAAATAAATTGATATTTTATTTTACTTCTGCTATAAAGTATTAGCCACATAAAGGCAGTTTATTGATAGTCTCGTAATTTTCTAAATACCAATGACAATGTACTCAATAATACCTGCTGAATGAAAAACCTCTCTTATGTAAACATGGAAGCATTTCAACTAAAACACAAAACAAAGGTCATACCTGAAGGTTACGCTTGCTTTTCCTTATGTTATGTTGCAATAAAAAATTATTCTCCAAAGAAAAGCGACTGTATTGATCATCCAGCTGCGATAGCAGGTCATGAAAACGGATGGTGGCAAATGAAACATCGTTGGCAGCATGCTCCCTAGAAGGGTCAAAATGTACACATTTCATTTAGATACTACTTCCCTTGTGGCACAGTTGGTAAAGAATCTGCCTGCAATGTGGGAGACCTGGGTTCAATCCCTGGGTTAGGTAGATCCCCGGAGAAGGAAAAGGCTACCCACTCCAGTATTCTGGCCTGGAGAATTCCATGGACTGTGTAGTCCATGGGATTGCAAAGAGTCGGACACAACTGAGTGACTTTCACCTTTAAATCAACAAAATAAACACAGTTTCCCATAATGAAATGATTAAAAATAACTTAAAAGTGTTTTCCTGGGTTTTATTCCCTTCTTTTGAAACTGACAGTGCTTTTAGAAGCAGGGAGTATAGTATTTCTATTATATAACACTACCATGAACAATTCTAGCACACCAAGCTTGAGCATAAAACTATCAATGGTGATTATCTCTGGAGGCAAAAAATCAATAGGAGCCTTCACTTTCTATGTCAAATACTTTCAGAACATTTAAAATATTTGCAATGAGCTAAACAATAAATTTTAAAACGGAACATATATCAGTTTTAAGAGCTATTTCCTTAATTGGATTACTTTATACTTCTCGTAAGTGTTCTACCACGACTTGGCTTTAACTTACCTCTTTCTATAACCTGGATCCTAACTTGGAAAATAATTTGTATCAGCATCATGTAACTTGTCCAAAGCATTTAGGAGGATGTATAAATAAACTGAAAAGTACATAAAGTTAATGACTAATGCATTTAGCTTTCTAGAGATACATGACATTTTTCAAGTCAACACTCTTTTTTTGCAACAGATAATCCCAACGGCTACTGATGAGATTCATCTGCTAGTCGGTGTAGTACCAAGTCATTCAATCGACAAGTTATTTTAAAAGTAGAAAAACTCCTCCGTCAGGTGAGTTTTCCTTACCAGTCTTGCTTTTCTAGCCACTGTGCCAGATATTGTCTGATTTCCATGGGAAAACTGTCATCATAGAGCTGGTGAACCTGCTCCAGGTATTTGGACTCAAGCTGCTGAAGCTCATACCACTGGGACATCCTATAGGGAAAGAGAGCACGGATCATAAATGGAAGCCCACAGCTCCAAAGAAAGCATGTCTAGCATTGTGCTTCTTCTAAATATCTTGCTTAATCAAAAACATAATTTGTCTCAAATATACTTTTCAAATGGATGTCTATATTCCAAAACCTGTTTTGTTTTGTTTTGTTTTTCCATTTCCATTTTGGGTCAATATTTTTTCTTCCCCATAAAATACACGTTCAGGTCTTTGCTCAAATGCTAATGTATCAGGCAAGCCTTCTTTGGCCACCTTATTTAAACTGACACTACCTCTCACCCCAGAAAATGCTATCCCTCCTTCTTGATGTACTTTTCTCCATCGCCCTTACCACCATCTGACCTAGGACATATTTTTCTTTTTTATTTTGATTAGTGTCTGTTTTTTCCCACTGAAGGGAATGATTTGTCCAGGATAGTGGTAGTGCGAGGTGGGGGAGGGTTGTTCACTGAAGTATCTCCAGAACAGTGCTGGGCATATGGTAGGTGTTCACATGGCTTTAAAATGAATCTGCACTTTTATTAATAAGTGGAAGACACTATTTGCTTTAAGATTAATTGTAAAAACTTTCCCCAAAACTGCTCTTAGAAATTATAGAACATTTGTAATTTGACTCAAAGGACTTTAAACTGGTATTCTATATATCATGATTCACATGATTAAAGTGAATTACTTTTGTTATATATCTTTTAAAAGAGATATTTTCTTCTTTGTCTACTGCACACAACAAAGTTGCACAAAATTCTTAAATCTCAGTAATAATTTTTAAAGACTGAAACTACGTTAAATGCAATTTGAAAAGATAAAGTAATACTATCTCTTTAGATAACTGTAAATCAACTTTTACACAGTAGCCCTGAAGATTAAAAATTAAAACAAAAAACTGATTTAAGGAGTCTGAACATCCATCAGGAAAATGAAAAGCCTCCCTTCATCATAGCGTAAATTAGGACTTATCAGGTTGACCAAAAGGTTCGATCAGGTTTTTGCAACCCAATATATCAGTGCACAGCTAATAATATTCTCAGCAGATGTAAGTCAATCTTGTTCTACTAGGCCTGAGGAAAGGGTTCTGGATTTTCAAACAGGGCATGGAAGAACGTATGCATGCTTGCTGGCAAGCACGTGTGCAGGCATGAAGTCATGTCTGCTTCACAAATTTCCTTCCAAAGGAAGGTTAAGCATATGGTGGGGCCACAAAACTAGTTAAGCATCACAAAACATCAGTACAAATGAACCCAACTCCACACCTTTGGTATACTTGCTGTAGCAATTTGATTTTTCACTTCAAATTTATCTTACCTGAGTGAAAGACTGCAAATTTGCAGTGCTCTCCCTCCCTACTAAGTATCTAAAAAGGATGTGCCTAAAGCAAATACACTGGCCAGACCATCAACCAGCAGGGGCTGCAACACTCTTCTTAGGGTGAGTGACCACAGGTGACTCACTTTTCTGTCAACAGGGTGATTGTTAAGACTGCATGAGCTAATACAGACACAGCGCCTGGCACTGTGATCAGTGATCAGGTGAGCAGGTGATCAATAAATTCATGCTAACAAATCCAGAATCCACTCCATCTTCTAGCAAAACTTGGTACCAACACGGAGTGGCAAGACCATCCCTCAATCACCTGACTTCTTCCTTTCCAGTCTCAAGACCTCCTGCCTCCATGCCTCCAACACTATTTCCCAATCTAGCCTTCTGCTGCACACGGGTTTTGACCACATCATTCTCTTGCACAAAATTGCTAGTTGGCCAATATCCGACTGATTTCCACTCTGACACTATTTTCATCCATTCACAAAGCAATTCTGTCACTAAATTATCTACTTTTCTTCCCCTGGCTTCGCCCAATATTTCTGCTTTGCTCTAGCTGTCACTCACCCTTGAAAACGGGTTCCCCATAAATTTTTGCCTCTTTAAATTTTACTAGCATTCAAAGACAGGTACAAATGCCATTTCTTCTATAAGCTAAGACATACCCAGAGACAATTAAGCTTTCATTGACTTGTGCCTCACTGCATTTTGCATCTCTATTTGGGTGTCAGACCCTGTTTTCCTTGGTGGCTCAGTGGTAAAGAATCTGCCTGCCAATGCAGGAGATGCAACACACGGGTTTGATCCCTGGGTCAGGAAGATCCCGTGAAGTAGGAAATGGCAACCCACTCCAGTACTCTTGCCTAGAAAATCCCATGGACAGAGAAGCCTGGCAGGCTACAGTCTACAGGGCCGCAAAGAGTCAGACACAGCTTAGCGACTGAGTATGCACACTGACACCCTGTCTTCCTTAAAAAAAGCTCTATGATGTCTCCCCTAAATGATGTAAGCTTCAGATTTGCTGAGACTGTCTTTTTTTTTTTTCTTTTTAAACATCTTCTGCACTTTGGACAGTGTCCTGCATACAATATATGCTCAACAGAAGTCTGTTGAACTGAAATCTAGTAGATTGAATTAGAAAGTAAAGGGCAAACCATATTATGGTCCAACAAGTTTTGAGTCCTGCATCAAACTGCAAACTGGATTGTGCTGAGGGCTCAAGTCTTATTTCCGTCCCATAAAAACAATCAATTCAACTTAAACAAACAATATTTAAAGCACAATCAATCACACCTATTTTTCTTCCCCCAAACTTTTGGTACTAGTCAGAATTTTTTAAAGGCTAATTATATTATTTGGGGATCTGCAGGAACTAATCATCACTTTTACACTTCACGAGCACATTATGTTCTTTTATCCATAAATAGATATATAATTAAGTTTCAAAGTTACATACTCATTAATTTCCGTTAACATTTACTAACCTGTCACCTTGTGCCCCAGCGAAGGGCTAGGGATTCAACACAAGCAGCAGCTACACACAGCACGTCAGATGCCAAGACTGTTGGGTCTGCATGCACAAGGTGCGCCTAGCTTAGACAGCTCTCTAGGGGTGGCACACGGCAAATACCAACTTTCTGCGGAGAGAAGAAAATACGACTCTGCTGGAAGGGGAGGGGAAGAGGGTAAATGGGAAAATGCATTGTTGTGGGGGAGGGGCGGGATTCTATTTCACTTTTTTTTTTTACTACCAGGGCACGACTGACTGGGGCAACCGTGCCATCACCGGAAACAACACCTGGGATACGTGTTCTTTTCCGGATGACGGATTCACCTATCAGCACTTAAAGGCTTGCGCTCGTTGGGCATCCGTCTGCTGGGCCTCGACGAAGCCGGTCCAGGCGCGTCCCACCCCGGCACCCGGAACCTCAAGCTCACTCACTCTGCGCGCCGGATCCCGCAGAGATGGGCGAGAACACAGCCGTGCCTCCTCTCCCAGGTCGCCTCCGCTCTATCTTGGATCTGACTCGCGTCCTCCCGAGTGCGGCAAGATCTGTCCGCAAACTCAGCGCAGCAAAGCGAAAGTATCAGCGGAAAGAAAAGGCAGATCCTGACGCCCCGCCTCCTTCTGCTCCCGCCAATCATCGGGCTGCTGCCGCGCTCGGCCAATTGGACACGGCTGTTCCCCGCGCGTATCGCCTCCCCCGGGCCGCTGCTCTGCCAACCCGCTGAGTCTTTCGTTAGCCTTCCGCTAGGGCTTGTGTCTGGAGGCTTTGAAGCTCAGCTCTGTGTTGCAAATTAAGGGTTATGTTTACACATACTTTAGAGAACAGCTAAAAGGAAGTTATGTGTTTGCAGAGGCCCAAACTGGGAGATCCTTACATTAGCCCCAAATCTGAAAATTCGAGGCAGAGGACACAGGTGGGGACATTGTCGTTTTCGAATCTCAGCTTAGCAACTGACCTACCTCCTTGTTGCTAAACCCGGAAGACGCTTTTCTATCCTCACCTTATGTGACCACTCAGAAACCTGCGCAGCTGACACCTCCATTCTTTAACACTTCTCCGTGGGCCATGATGACAACATACCTTCCTTGCTTCTTCCTACCTCTCTGCTATTTCTTTCTCCATCCCTGCCACCAAGCTGCTCAGTGTTAAGTGTGGTCATGATTCATATTTGGTCTACTTTACCTACACTTCTCAGGCTGTTCTGCATTGACCTCATCCACAGTATCTGTGTCCTAGATAATGTAGAACTTCTACACCCGTACCGTGTCCACACGACTCCTCTGAGCGCTATACCCACTGTACAGCCCTCATTTGAATTTCCACTTGGATGTCTGGTGAGCTCTAAAAACTAATTATGTTCAGAACCATCTCATCATTTTTCTTCTTAAACCTGCCCTTTTTCTAGAAATAATCCATGCCAGAAAATTAGGAGCCACCTTTAACATTGTCTTCTCACCACCCACGCCCACACCGGTCCTCAAGCCTTGTTGAATTTTCCTCCTAAATACTTTTCAGGTCTCATTGCTTCTGGTCATCTTCTGTGCCATTCCCCCTTTTCTCTCATTTGGATCTTTGCAGTAGATTTCCCAAATGGCTGCCTCACTTCAGTTCTTTACTCCCATTTAATCCATTTACCCTATAGCAGTTTGGTTTGTTTTTTAATTGCAAAGCAGATCATGTGTTTGCAAACCTGAAAATCCTCTGATGACTTTTCTGAATAAAATCCAAATTTATTAATGAAACCTATAAAGCCTTGGTTTCCCTATCACTTTCTTTAACCTCATCTTGTGCCACTTTTTCCTTACTTCAGCAGGGTTTTTTTTTTTTTTTTTTCCTGCAAATAAGACAAGCTCTTTCTACAAACTCAGGACCTTCTTACCAGCAGTTCTCCATTTGGAAAACCCCTTGAGCCAATGCCCTCCCTCCCAACTTCTTTGCTGGCTAACTTATCTTTTTGTTGTTAGCCACATTGCTAAGTTGTGTCTAACTCTTGCAACCCCATGGACTGTAGCCTGCTAGGCTCCTCTGACCATGGATTTCCCAGGCAGGAATACTGGAGTGGGTTGCCTATTCCTTCTCCAGGGGGTCTTCTCAACCCAGAAATCAAACCTATGACTCCGGCATTGGCATGCAGATTCTTTACCATTGAGACACCAGGGAAGCCCCAACTCATCTTTTATCTCTCCACTAAAATCTAAGCTTAAATGTCACTTCCCCAGATAGGCATCACTGAGGCCAGCCTAGAGTAGGTCTTCTTGGAAGGTGTGCACATAAAATCAATTGGTTCCTCCAAGTATTTAATAGATGGAACTTGAATCAAGCCTAGAATAATAAGGCAATTTTGGGTGGGAAAAGGCTGTAAATAATTTCCCAGAGATATGCTTATATGTGGGCTTCCCTGGTAGTTCAGCTGGTTAAGAATCCACCTGCAAGGCACAAGACCCCGGTTCGATTCCTGGGTCGGGAAGATCCCCTGGAGGAGGGATAGACTATCCACTCCAGTATTCTTGGGCTTCCCTGATGGCTCAGCTGGTAAAGAATCCACCTGCAATGTGGGAGACCAGGGCTCGATCCCTGAGTTGGGAAGATCCCCAGAAGGGAAAGGCTACCCACTCTAGCATTCTGATCTGTGTTGCAAAGAGTCAGACATGACTCAGTGACTTTCACTTTCACTTTTCATGATTGTATGTGTGTCTGTTGTAGTTTTCTCCATTCTCATATCTATATGCTCCTTCTTCTTATCACATTTCACCCTCACAAAGCCAGTATTGAACTGGTGATAACAATGACTCTTGGTAACAAAGTAGCAGCCCTCTGTGTAAAAATATGCTAGGACTCCACTCCCCCAAAAAAGTCCTTCCCCTCCTACTTATACCCTGCACTAAGGGCCCACACAGTGTTTGAGAAACGCTGACTCTAGGAAGGGTAGATAATATGTTAAACATATATTTTTTTTCTGGTATTATAAAATTTACACAGAGACTATTTTCAGTCTTGACATGTTAATATCTGCAAGTAGGATGTTTCTCTTTGACTCTCTGCATTCTGGTTGTCATCAAGTTCTATGGATGATTCCTTCCCTATGTCTTTAACTGCCTTAATTTTCCCATCATTGACGATACTCCACTGTAGGTGGTAACCTCACTAGATTGGTACCCCACTAGATTGGGTAACCTCAATCTAGAACTGGAATGCTACAGTAAATGCCAGTTACGCTACCTTTTTCCTGTCCCTGTCCCCTCCACTATACTCGCCAAATTGTTGTTTAGTCATTCAGTCAAGTCTGCCTCTTTTGCGACCCCATTGACTGTAGCCTGCCAGGCTCCTCTGTCCGTGGGATTTCCCAAGCAAGAACACTGTAGTGGGTTACCATTTCCTTCTCTAGGATATTTTACCCATCCAGAGATCAAACCCATGTCTCCTGCATTAACCGAATTAAATTCTCTAAAACACCTCATTTATAGTTATTCCCTGCTTAAAAGTCTTGGCAACTCTCATCGCATTTATGACGAACACAGACTTTGCCTGCTAGCCCGGACCCGCTACAGAATGTCCCTAACATGTTTCAGGGTGGTGGGTTACTTTTTTTATAAGTTCCTTTTCTTCCAAAAAGGTCCATTAAGGGCACTAGTACATTCGTAATCCAAACACCCTCACGAACACCTTGTGACGTTGTGTGCTTTCAGGCGAGCAGCCCAGGGCCCGCCCAGGATGAGGTACAGTAGAGGAGGTGCCGACTGTCAGACGCTGAAAAGTTTCCAATAACAGCCGGCTTAGCGCTCGGCGGGAGGGGGGCGACTGCTCGGAAGAGCCGTCCCACGTGCTTTCGGGGAAATAGCCTGGGAGCGAGAAGCAGCGGGACTGAGAGGAAACCGAAAAGCGAAAGGAGAGACAGAGGGAGCAGTACGCAGGCGCGGCCCAGGGGCTTTCCAGCTGACCGCCCGCTGCGCCGCGGGTACCGCCCACCTCGCCCCTCGCTACCTCCGGGAGAGCGACTTCCATACATTGCTTAAGGTGCTGGAAAACTTACCCCATCCTCTTCCATCTATTCTTTCTTCCGGTGGTCTGGAGATGTCAGGTTTTTTTTCTCACTTCTCTATCTACACAGTCTGCACACATGCTAACTCTGACCGCCACCCACCTGGGCTAGTTCCCCTTTAACCAGAAATGGGGTGGGGGTGCGGGGCGGCTGGCTGTTTCTTCAACTGTCCTTTCCTAGATCTGCAAAGAGGACTTGCCTTTTTCCTCTGGCGTCTTCTCACCGCCCCCACCTTCCCCTTTCTGGTGATGATACCAGCGGGAGTAGGGAAGAAGTGTAATGAAGGAGAACAATCTAGTCACTGGACCATGATTTCGAAAGTTTGGCAGGCCCAGGAAAAATCGTTTTGGTCCAGCCTGCTACCCGTGTGACTTATTGAATGGTCCCAGGAGTTATGAACTGGATTTTTTGGACTCTGCTCAACCACTCTTAAAGGGCTCCATCTACTTACGGGACCAACCTAGGACCTCCAGTGTGTGAAGGGACACACCTGACTGGACCACAAGTCTCCAGACCTCCTGAGGTGAGCCCCAGTCCCCAGAGCTGCAAGAACACTTTACATAATTCCCAGAATACCAATGGACATCTGTTTCCCCCTCTTAGTAGAGGACAGGAGCCCGTATATAATTTCCAGGCAAACAAGGAGCACCTTATTCAGACTTATGAAGAATTTCAAGAAGGCAGGCAGAGCACCAAACCAGGCGTGGAGCCTCCTGAGTGCTCTGCCCTGTACAGATGCACACAGTTGCACACCCATGAGGTTTCTAATAGGGGAATTGCGTGGAGGGGAAATTTCTTCTGTAGAGACCTCCTTACATATTTGCTTAAATGAAAACTTAGATATAGTGAAGCATTATAACACCGCTCCTTCCCAAAGCATTTGCAATAAAACCCAGTGCCTTCCTCCCTCCCTGTAGCGCCCTACACCCTCTGATCTTGCCTCTTTCTCCTACACATCTCGTCCCTCTTTCTCCATGCTCCTCTGTGCTCCACACTCTGTAGCCTCTTTCTGTTCCTCAGGTACCCCCAGCTTTTACCTGCCTGGGTCCTAAGAATGTGTATGCTCTTCCTGTGTTCCCAGCTGTGGAATGAACTTGCCTCTTCTCATTCTTTAGGTCTCAGCTCAGATGTCATCGCCTCAGAGAGACCTTCTCTGACCATTTCTTTCAGTTACTCTATATCACATTTACATTCTTCATACCACTTGTTAAATCTGTCCTTCATTATTTACTTGACTGTTTTCATCTCTCCTCACAACCGGAAGGACTTTGCGCTGTCTCATCTCAGGTTCCGCGAGAGAATTAAGCCTAATGCCTGAGGCATCTGTGTATGAGTTACCTTCACTCCTGTTTCTCTAGAATGGCACTATGTACTACCCTTGGGAAAATTGAAAAGATAGTCAAGCAAGTCACTTCGTGTTTTGGGGGCTCAGGTAGGAAACCCTGATTTCAAAAGGCAATGTCTTTTTGAATAAACAGCGCTGGAATAAGGACTTACAAGTTAAATCAACCATTCAGACCTCAGCACAAGCTCTAAACCTTTTGAGCCAGAATTGAGGGTGAGGAGGATTAAGAACAGCTGTATTCTGAAAAATGTGCGTGAGAGCACCACTTCTCCACAGCCCTCAAACTTGTCCATCTCCACCCTGTATGGATGGCCTCTGGGGTTCTTTCCATCTGCAGCAGCCTGTGAGACATCTAAATGGATGACGGTCAAGCCTAAAGTCGGAGAGTGTTGTGTGAGATTTTTACTGGGGGTGGGAGTAGTAAAGGCAATAAATTTAATGAAGGGGAATTAAGGGTAAATTTCAGGAACATTTGATTCATCCTCGAGTAAGCAGATGCTTGGATGTTGCTGCTGCTGCTAAGTCGCTTCAGTCGTGTCTGACTCTGTGCGACCCAGAGACGGCAGCCCACCAGGCTCCCCCGTCCCTGGGATTCTCCGGGCAAGAACACTGGAGTGGGTTGCCATTTCCTTCTCCAATGCATGAAAGTGAAAAGTGAAAGTGAAGTCGCTCAGTCGTGTCCGACCCTCAGCGACCCCACGGACTGCAGCCTACGAGGCTCCTCTGTCCATGGGATTTTCCAGGCAAGAGTACTGGAGTGGGGTGCCATTGCCTTCTCTGGCTTGGGATGTTAGGCACACATAAGACACCTAAATTAAAGGGAAGTTACAGTGAGCTAGTGGACAGTCTGATTCCAGAGCATTTCTATTGTGTTTGAAAGTCATGAATGAGGTGAAGTAGAAAAAACGTCCTATGTTTGAGCAGTGGCAAGTGTGTTTTGGTTAATCAATTTGAAGCATAATATTTGGGACTGTTCACAATTGCAGCGTTTGGAGGATTATAGAGGAAGTTCTAGCTTTCAGGCAGATCAAGGAGCAAAGGAAAGAAAAGAACTAAGTATTGCTCTATATTTCCTTTGGTTCAAACACTGAATCATTAACAAATATTTATTAATATTAAGAGGCACACTGTGGTAGATTTTAGGGAAATAACTGTGAACCAGGGGTTCTTGGTCCTTGTACATACAGAGCTTGCTACTGCTAGGTCACTTCAGTCGTGTCCAACTCTGTGCAACCGCATAGGCGGCAGCCCACCAGGCTCCCCCGTCCCTGGGATTCTCCAGGCAAGAACACTGGAGTGGGTTGCCATTTCCTTCTCCAATGCAAGAAAGTAAAAAGTGAAAGTGAAGTCGCTCAGTCGTGTCCGACCCTCAGCGACCCCATGGACTGCAGCCTACCAGGCTCCTCCATCCATGGGATTTTCCAGGCAGGAGTACTGGAGTGGGGTGACATTGCCTTGCTTAGAGTCTAATGAAGACAGATGTTTGACAAGCATTTACAACCAAGGTGGTAAGAGTGGTGCTGGGTGAGGTGGAGAATATGGAGGAGGCATGACATGAGCTGAGCCCTACACATGTGCACCTGTGTGTGTGTGTGTGTGTGTGTGTGTGTGTGTGTGTGTGTGTTGGGCAAGAAGGCTTTTCAAAGCCTGAAAGATGTGTGAATGTTATTGAGATGAGAGGGTAGGTGTGTTGGGGTTTGAGATCTGAGAGGATATAGCAGAGGGAGGCAATAGTAAGTATGAGCCATCAAAGAAACTAAAAGTAGTTCAGTCTTGTGTATATTTTGAAGGATTAGAAGCTATTGTTGAGTATAAATGTTGAGAAATGAGTTGAAGACTAAGAAGAGACTAGATGATATATGACTTTGGAAACATCTATTGAGAATTAGAGCCTTCATCCAGAGCTGGGATTCTTAACTAATTTTTTTGTGCCGTGGACTCCTTTTGGCAATCTGATGAAACCTATGAACTCTTTCAAAGATTAATGTTTTTCGTTGAATAAAATAAAACACATAAGATTAAACAGGAAACCAACTACAATGAAACAGAGATCAAAATATTAATACCAACTTAGCAATAAGTAATATAAATGCTTCTTTATTAATGGCATCGAGTAAGATCTAGCAATAGGTCTGGATGAATGCAATTTCAAAATTATGCTTAAGCAATATTAGCATAAGCAATATTTTGAGGTAAGTGTAACAACTGTAATGTGACAAAAATGTGATGTGGTTTATGGTTTGTTACTTTTACTCCTAACTGAAGGAAACTCTAAGTTTCAGTAAGAAGTTTGTGAAAATAAAGCCCTCACTTTGCCATTCAAACTCCAGAATTCTATCTTTACACCGAAGTTACAAACTGTCAGCACACAGTGCCACGAGCCCTTTGAAGATCTTAAGCAGGAAGGTAAATGATCTAAGTAAAGCCCTCTGTCTACATAGGAGGCCACCCGGAATTCACTGTTGTATTTACTCTAAGGATATTTTTGTAAAATCTAGCAGTAGGTCTGGATGAATGCAATTTCATGATGCTTTTGTAGTGTCTTCTTTGTGAGGACTCTAGTGGAAAAATATTCTAGGTCTCACACACCCATATACATACAACTGTATGGGTTTATTGGAAAAGGGTGAATTTTATTATGTGTAAATTATGCTTCAGTAAGCCAGACTTTTAGAACTGCAGTCAGTCAAATCAATAAGTGTTTACAGTTCACTTGAAAAAAGTAAAAAGAGTCTGACAGAAACTGGAGTGTGTGCACATGGAGGCCAGTTTGCTCAGTCTGGACAATGACTGTCTACTGCTGAAACTCCTAATTCTGTTCCTGTTACTGCAGGGACTGCATGGGCCTCCTGCACCATCTGAGGGACAGAAACCCCCCTCAGCTTTCCCAGACGTGGCTCCTTCTTGATGGTTCCTTGGGGAGCTTTCCTGACTACCTTACGACTTAAGGAAATCCACTGGAAGCTGCCTTTTTTCACCATTTATTCCAGATAAAGACATTGCTATTCAGTACAGCTGGTCAAAATGAGTGTTTACATTATAAGGAGTTTGCATTGGAGTTCGGAAAATGGACATCTGTTATTGGTCTTGGATGGTTGAGGGGAGAAATGAAAAATGTGATCAATATTTTAAAAATAAATTTACATTTTGCTTCATTAAATGCTGCTTATTTGCTACTCAGTTCTGTTCAGTCACTCAGTCATGTCCGACTCTTTGTGACTCCGTGAATCGCAGCATGCCAGGCCTCCCTGTCCATCACCAACTCCCAGAGTTCACTCAAACTCATGTCCATCGAGCTGGTGATGCCATCCAGCCATCTCATCCTCCATCGTCCCCTTCTCCTCCTGCCCCCAATCCCTCCCAGCATCAGAGTCTTTTCCAATGAGTCAACTCTTCTCATGAGGTGGCCAAAGTATTGGAGGTTCAGCTTTAGCATCAGTCCTTCCAATGAACACCCAGGACTGATCTCCTTTAGAATGGACTGGCTGGACCTCCTTGCAGTCCAAGGGACTCTCAAGAGTCTTCTCCAACACCACACTTCAAAAGTATCAATTCTTTGGCACTCAGCTTTCTTCACAATTCAACTCTCACATCCATACATGACCACTGGAAAAACCATAGCCTTGACTAGACAGACCTTTGTTGGCAAAGTAATGTCTCTGCTTTTGAATATGTTATCTAGGTGGGTCATAACTTTCCTTCCAAGGAGTAAGCATCTTTTAATTTCATGGCCGCAATCACCATCTGCAGTAATTTTGGAGCCCAGAAAAATAAAGTCTGACACTGTTTCCCCATCTATTTCTCATGAAGTGATGGGACCAGATGCCATGATCTTAGTTTTCTGAATGTTGAGCTTTAAGCCAACTTTTTCACTCTCCTCTTTCACTCTCATCAAGAGGCTTTTTAGTTCCTCTTCACTTTCTGCCATAAGGGTGGTGTCATCTACATATCTGAGGTTATTGATATTTCTCCTGGAAATCTTGATTCCAGCTTGTGCTTCTTCCAATCCAGCCTTTCTCATGATGTACTCTGCATATAAGTTAAATAAGCAGGGTGACAATATACAGCCTTGACGTACTCCTTTTCCTATTTGGAACCAGTCTGTTGTTCCATGTCCAGTTCTAACTGTTGCTTCCTGACCTGCATATAGGTTTCTCAAGAGGCAGGTCAGGTGGTCTGGTATTCCCATCTCTTTCAGAATTTTCCAGTTTATTGTGATCCACAAAGGCTTTGGCATAGTCAATAAAGCAGAAATAGATGTTTTTCTGGAACTCTTGCTTTTTTGATGATCCAGCGGATGTTGGTAATTTGATCTCTGTTCTAAAACCAGCTTGAACATCTGGAAGTTCACGGTTCATGTATTGCTGAAGCCTGGCTTGGAGAATTTTGAGCATTACTTTACTAGCGTGTGAGATGAGTGCAATTGTGCAGTAGTTTGAGCATTCTTTGGCATTGCCTGTCTTTGGGATTGGAATGAAAACTGACCTTTCCCAGTCCTGTGGCCACTGCTGAGTTTTCCAAATTTGCTGGCATATTGAGTGCAGCACTTTCACAGCATCATCTTTCAGGATTTGGAATAGCTCAACTGGAATTCCATCACCTTCACTAGCTTTATTCGTAGTGATGCTTTCTAAGGCCCACTTGACTTCACATCCAGGATATCTGACTCTAGGTGAGTGATCACACCGTGATTATCTGGGTCGTGAAGATCTTTTTTTGTACAGTTCTTCTCTGTATTCTTTTTTTTTTTTTAATTTTTTTTTAAATTTTATTTTATTTTTAAACTTTACAATATTGTATTAGTTTTGCCAAATATCAAAATGAATCCGCCACAGGTATACCCGCGTTCCCCTTCTTCTCTGTATTCTTGCCACCTCTTAATATTTTCTGCTTCTGTTAGGTCCACGTCATTTCTGTCCTTTATCAAGCCCATCTTTGCATGAAATATTCCCTTGGTATCTCTAGTTTTCTTGAAGAGATCTCTAGTCTTTCCCATTCTGTTGTTTTCATCTATTCCTTTGCATTGATCGCTGAGGAAGACTTCCTTATCTCTCCTTGCTATTCTTTGGAACTCTGCATTCAGATGCTTATATCTTTGCTTTTCTCCTTTGCTTTTTGCTTCTCTTTTTTTTCACAGCTATTTGTAAGGCCTCCTCAGACAGCCATTTTGCTTTTTTGCATTTCTTTTCCATGGGGATGGTCTTGATCCCTGTCTCCTGTACAATGTCACGAACCTCCATCCATAGTTCATCAGGCACTCTATCAGATCTAGTCCCTTAAATTTATTTCTCACTTCCACTGTATAATCATAAGGGATTTGATATAGGTCGTACCTGAATGATCTAGTGGTTTTCCCTACTTTCTTCAATTTAGTCGGCAGAAAAAAAATATTGTGTAAATGTGGTCTAGATTCCCTTCACATTGCATTTCCATCTCATGCAGCATACCTTATCCTGATCTAAATAGGTATCCCTAGGAGTTCCCTAACAGAACCCCATTACTCCCACAAAGATGGTTTTTGGAATGTGAGACTCACACCCTTGGAAATAACTCTTTACCCTGGGGTCAAGAACTTGATTTTGATTTTCTGAATCTAAATAAAAAAGTCACTTATTGGACTCATTCTTACTATGACCTCTGCCTCTGTTATGGGGAGGAAACTACAAATGTCCTTGTACATCAACTAAGGTGGCTGTGACCACATATGAAACCTTGACCTTCTTCTGCCAGGCTCTATATTTACAAGACAGTAAAGAATCTGCCTACAATGCAGAAGACCTGGGTATTCTTGCCCAGAAAATCCCATGGACAGAGGATCCTGGCAGGCTACAGTTCATGGGGTCACAAAAAATCAGACATGACTGAGTGACTAACATTTTTGCTTTCACTTATAGTTCTAAATATTTCCTCCACTTCTGCTGTCAATTAATATATTTGAATTTCAGAAAACTGGGCTTGTGGAGAGAAGTAGAGACTGGAAAATGCACCTTGAATTAGCTTGTGGTCCTACATCAAACTGACAGCTTCACCCAAAGAATACTGTCAAGAGCTTGCAAAAGAATAAGAGGAGTGGCCCTGGGACAGGTACAAAGTTTCTCCCAGAGTAATCTAGGATCATGTGGGTGGGTATAAAGGATCAGAGATAGGATGGAGCTCAGTTGTGTCCAACTCCTTGCGACTCTTTGGACTGTAGCCTGCCAGGTTCCTCTTCCGTGGATTTTTCAGGCAAGAATTCTGGAGTGGGTCATCGTTTCCATCTCCAGGGGATCTTCCTGACCCAGGGATCAAACCCACATCCCCTGCATTGCAGGTGGATTCTTTACCTACTGCAGCATTGGAGAAGTCCAAGGGAGAAGGCAGGTTATATTAAAAGCTTTTTTTTTTCTTTGAAATCTTCTCCATCAAACATTAGCTTCTTCTTCTTTGACCACCTAGAAGATGGGAAATGGATGAAAGAACTTAGAGAGGAGTCCCCCACAAGGAACTGTCATCTGTGACTACAGTTAGGGCTTACTTTGGACACCAGCCTCAGGACTTTATGTAGCTGGTCATGGCTGATATCTCAGGATCATGACTTCCTCACCTGGCTCAGCAGCTTCTCTGGAGCCTGGAGACATGGAGAGCTCCCCAGGGCTCAGGCACTGGGAGGGCCCACACTGTTACTTGGGTCAGTCGCTGGGCAGTGGCACCACTAAGCATCCAGTCCCGGCAAGGGAAAGATCAAAGTAGACCTGTAGCCCATATACATATATTATCATTCAGTCAACCACTCCCGTCCTGCATCACCAGGGATGGAGCATCTCATCCTAAATTCCTTCCTCCAGGCTCAAGTTGGATTCATGAGACCAGAGACCATTAGAGCTGGAAAGGACCATAGCTTACCTAGTCCAGCCTCTTCTAGAGGTGAAGAACATACAACCCAGTGATCAAATCACTCAACCAAGGCCAGTGTTGTTATTTTCCTCTTGGTCTTCATTTCATGGGAGTTTTACCCATACATCTGCTTTCAGTGTAATTTGCCTGAGATTTGCCACCATGGATGACTCTGGATCCTTCCCCCTAACAGGCCCTGGCAGTGATGCCAGCAGCTGTGAATCCTGAAGCTGGAACAGTGCTGACATGGCAACAAAGAGGCTTCCTAATTCACCTGGGAATTGCTGCTGTTAATGCCCTGTCGTTGCTTCCATCTTGTATTCAGTGTGATGACTCTTACTTGCGAGAACTCAGGATGTTCGCTTATTCAGTTTCCATCAAGCCTTCCTGCTGGTTTGTGAGTAATGTGTATGTGACTTTGTTATGTTTCACCTATTGTGCAATCTTTACACTTAAAACTTCTAGAGTCAAAATCATAAGTAACACAACAGAAACAAAACCAGAAATGAAACACATACAAATGAGTCTTTCATTAATATTATATTAACACTGGTTTCTTAAAGTGTTTTATCTCACAAGTTTATCAGAAGCTTGGGTCTCTAGAATTTCAATGACATTCCCATTTGGGGGTATCATAAGAATGAGAAGAAAGCTTCCTATTTAATCATTTCCTGGAAACTGGTATATATAAAGCTGAAGAAACCAGATGTGATTGTTGGCAAAGATCAGTCTTTAAAACTTTTCCATTTGCTTCCTTCTTTTGAGTGTCAAGAGTTTATCTTGTCATTCAGCAGAATAGGGAGACTTCATCTAAAATTGAAAAATGAAAATAACCTTTGAGCAAACTATTGTTTTGCAAATATGTTACCATTTCTTAGGTAAACATTCTCTTGTCTATTAAATACATACTTTACTTCATAATCTTTCTACCAATTAACTACAGTACTTGCAAAAGTAACTGAGGTTGGTCAATCTAAAATTAAAGGTACTTTTTAAATAAATAAAAACTATGTTAAGAAGGCCTATTCGTCCCACAAAAACATAATGAAGAAGTGAGTGTAAAATGTAACAAAGGTTCTCTTATAACTAAATGATTTAAGGACAACTAACACTGGAGAGTAAGGTTTTCATCCCTGGAAATCTTCAAGAGAAACATGAAACACCACTTGATTTATAGCCAGATATAAATTTCTTGGGGCTCATGATCTCTGCAAGACACTGTTATTCTGATGTACACGCATCCTCATGTAACTGGAGTTTTGAACTGCTTGACAATATTGGGGAACAATAATAGACTGCATCCTAGAGCATATAGTTGCATTTAACACTATGATTTAGTTCTCAAAAAAGCATTATTATGCTGCTGTTGATTGTTGTTCATATACTGCTTGAAGAAGATCCCAGGACAGGACAAATGAGGCAAGTAATAATCAAGAAAAATTGGCATTTTTGGTGCTTGAACTGCTAACATAAATATTATACTAGATTTTCATATCTAACAACTGATATGTGTTGGGACTGGCGGGGCTGATGGTGAAAGTAGGGATGAAGTGTACTTAGGTGGGGAGGTATACAGGGATATTTTGCCGTTGGGCAGCTTTTGATGGAAGACCTTAAAGCAGTTCAGGTCAGCATAGGTGTCTGCTTTCAGTGCCCACCATAAGAGCAACATGCAGGACATATAGACATCCCTTGTATTAGGTCCATGAATCATGGCAAATTGGAAGTGGTCAAACAGGAGATGGCAAGAGTGAACATCAACATTCTAGGAATCAGTGAACTAAAATGGACTGGAATGGGTGAATTTAACTCAGATGACCATTATATCTACTACTGTGGGCAGGAATCCCTTAGAAGAAATGGAGTAGCCATCATGGTCAACAAAAGAGTCCGAAATGCAGTACTTGGATGCAGTCTCAAAAATGACAGAATGATCTCTGTTCGTTTCCAAGGCAAACCATTCAATATCACAGTAATCCAAGCCTATGCCCCAACCAGTAACACTGAAGAAGCTGAAGTTGAACAGTTCTATGAAGACCTACAATACCTTTTAGTACTAACACCCAAAAAAGATGTCCTTTTCATTATAGAGGACTGGAATGCAAAAGTAGAAAGTCAAGAAACACCTGGGGTAACAGGCAAATTTGGCCTTGGAATACGGAATGAAGCAGGGCAAAGGCTAATAGAGTTTTGTCAAGAGAACGCACTGGTCATAGCAAACACCCTCTTCCAACAACGCAAGAGAAGACTCTACACATGGACATCACCAGATGGTCAACACCGAAATCAGATTGATTATATTCTTTGCAGGCAAAGATGGAGAAGCTCTATACAGTCAGCAAAAACAGGACCAGGAGCTGACTGTGGCTCGGATCATGAACTCCTTATTGCCAAATTCAGACTGAAATTGAAGAAGGTGGAGAAAACCACTAGACCATTCAGGTATGACCTAAATCAAATCCCTTATGATTATACAGTGGAAGTGAGAAATAGATTTAAGGGACTAGATATGATAGATGGCGTGCCTGATGAACTATGGACGGAGGTTCGTGACATTGTACAGGAGACAGGAATTAAGACCATCCCCATGGAAAAGAAATGCAAAAAAGCAAAATAGCTGTCTGAGGAGGCCTTACAAATAGCTGTGAAAAGAAGAGAAGTGAAAAGCAAAGGAGAAAAGGAAAGATATAAGCATCTGAATTCAGAGTTCCAAAGAATAGCAAGGAGACATAAAGAAGTCTTCCTCAGCGATCAGTGCAAAGAAATAGAGGAAAACAACAGAATGGGAAGGACTAGAGATCTCTTCAAGAAAATTAGAGATACCAAGGGAATATTTCATGCAAAGATGGGCTTGATAAAGGACAGAAATGGTATGGACCTAACAGAAGCAGAAAATATTAAGAAGAGGTGGCAAGAATACAGAGAAGAACTGTACAAAAAAAGATCTTCATGAACAAGATAATCACGATGGTGTGATCATTCACCTAGAGCCAGATATCCTGGATGTGAATTCAAGTGGGCCTTAGAACGTGTACCCCAATGTTCATCGCAGCACTGTTTATAATAGCCAGGACATGGAAGCAACCTAGATGTCCATCAGCAGATGAATGGATAAGAAAGCTGTGGTACATATACACAATGGAGTATTACTCAGCCATTAAAAAGAATACATTTGAATCAGTTCTAATGAGGTGGATGAAACTGGAGCCTATTATACAGAGTGAAGTAAGCCAGAAGGAAAAACATAAATACAGTATACTAACGCATATATATGGAATTTAGAAAGATGGTAACAATAACCCAGTGTACGAAACAGCAAAAGAGACACTGATGTATAGAACAGTCTTATGGACTCTATGGGAGAGGGAGAGGGTGGGAAGATTTGGGAGAATGGCATTGAAACATGTAAAATATCATATAAGAAACAAGTTGCCAGTCCAGGTTCGATGCCCGATACTGGATGCTTGGGGCTAGTGCACTGGGATGACCCAGAGGGATGGTATGGGGAGGGAGGAGGGAGGAGGGTTCAGGATGGGGAACACATGTATACCTGTGGCGGATTCATTTTGATATTTGGCAAAACTAATACAATTATGTAAAGTTTAAAAATAAAATAAAATTAGAAAAAAAAAAGAAATCATCACTACAAATAAAGCTAGTGGAGGTGACAAAATTCCAGTTGAGCTATTTCAAATCCTAAAAGATGGTGCTGTGAAGGTGCTGCAATCAATATGCCAGCAAATTTGGAAAACTCAGCAGTGGCCACAGGACTGGGAAAGGTCAGTTTTCATTCCAATCCCAAAGAAAGGCAATGCCAAAGAATGCTCAAACTACCGCACAACAGCACTCATCTCACATGCTAGTGAAGTAATAATGCTCAAAATTCTCCAAGCCAGGCTTCAGCAATACATGAACCATGAACTTCCAGGTGTTCAAGCTGGTTTTAGAAAAGGCAGAGGAACCAGAGATCAAATTACCAACATCCGCTGGATCATCAAAAAAGCAAGAGTTCCAGAAAAACATCTATTTCTGCTTTATTGACTATGCCAAAGCCTTTGACTGTGTGGATCACAACAAACAAACAAAATTCTGAAAGAGATGGGAATACCAGACCACCTGACCTGCCTCTTGAGAAACCTATATGCAGGTCAGGAAGCAACAGTTAGAACTGGACATGGAACAACAGACTGGTTTCAAATAGAAAAAGGAGTACGTCGAGGCTGTATATTGTCACCCTGCTTATTTAACTTATATGCAGAGTACATCATGAGAAATACTGGATTGGAAGAAGCACAAGCTGGAATCAAGATTTCCAGGAGAAATATCAATAACCTCAGATATGTAGATGACACCACCCTTATGGCAGAAAGTGAAGAGGAACTAAAAAGCCTCTTGATGAGAGTGAAAGAGGAGAGTGAAAAAGTTGGCTTAAAGCTCAACATTCAGAAAACTAAGATCATGGCATCTGGTCCCATCACTTCATGAGAAATAGATGGGGAAACAGTGTCAGACTTTATTTTTCTGGGCTCCAAAATTACTGCAGATGGTGATTGCGGCCATGAAATTAAAAGATGCTTACTCCTTGGAAGGAAAGTTATGACCCACCTAGATAACATATTCAAAAGCAGAGACATTACTTTGCCAACAAAGGTCCGTCTAGTCAAGGCTATGGTTTTTCCAGTGGTCATGTATGGATGTGAGAGTTGAATTGTGAAGAAAGCTGAGTGCCAAAGAATTGATACTTTTGAAGTGTGGTGTTGGAGAAGACTCTTGAGAGTCCCTTGGACTGCAAGGAGGTCCAGCCAGTCCATTCTAAAGGAGATCAGTCCTGGGTGTTCATTGGAAGGACTGATGCTAAAGCTGAACCTCCAATACTTTGGCCACCTCATGAGAAGAGTTGACTCATTGGAAAAGACTCTGATGCTGGGAGGGATTGGGGGCAGGAGGAGAAGGGGACCATGGAGGATGAGATGGCTGGATGGCATCACTGACTCGACGGACTTGAGTCTGAGTGAACTCCGGGAGTTGGTGATGGACAGGGAGGCTTGGCGTGCTGCAAATTCATGGAGTGGCAAAGAGTTGGACACGACTGAGCGATTGAACTGAACTGAACTGTATTATGCTCATGGATTTGTTCCAACAAATGTGTTTTCTCACTGCCCAGGCATATCTTCACCCCCTCTTTAATTCACATACCACCTTCACTTCCTGAGAAATGCCCTTGAAAGCAGTGGAAAGAAAGGGAACATACTGCAGTTTCGATTGTTGTGGGACTCAGGTTTTCTCTCAGCACTGCATATACACTTGGCGACATGGGAAGAAGGTCTGATGGAGAATGTGGCTCCGTAGAATCACTTCGGCTTGAAGAGCTAACAGAGTAAATATTGAAGAGGATTAAACATACTGCATTAGCAATTGTTAGGGCCCAGGGTAAGCCACCCCAAAATGTACCTCAGTGGCATATTGATTATTTTGAATTAAATGATTTAAGTTACTTTAAAAGATCCAAAGCAGGAGGGACACTCAGACCCTTGTCTCTGCCTCCCTGAAAGCAGGAACTAAGTCTCTTCTGTGAGAGGTGCCCTTCCAGTTCTGGAGATAGAACATCCTTTTTGCTAGAGATAGGGGATTCATTTGGGGCTGAGAAGCCTGTACAAGCCTGGGCCTTGTTACTTCTTTAATTTAATACCGCAGGCCCAAACTCTGTTTAGATTCTTTACTACCTGAGCACCCAAAGCCTAAGTATCTTTGTCCTGTCAATTACTCCCAAAGTTATTGATTTTTGGTGTGCAAAAAGTATAAAAGCTGCCTGCTCTGGCCACTTCTTAAGTCCCATTTCTATGAGAATTCTATGAACATCAATTAAAATTTTTCCTTTTTCCTGTTAATCTGCCTAGTATCAATTTTATTATTAGTCCAGTCACAAGAACTTGAGGGGGTAATTTCTACCTCCTCAAAAGAACCTTTTTAGGGTTTCTTCTATTGTGACACTGAGATTATTGAATTTCAAATAATTCATCATTTGAAAACAGAGCACTCAGCCCACTATGGAATAAATGGCATATGAACTGAACTGAACTGAAAGGGCAACTTTAGAATTCATTCATGATGGACTGTAGTGTATCCTAAAGACTTACGGGTTAAAGAAAATGGGACATTGAGCATTAAAATGCTTTATTCTCAGTTATATGTACACTATTTTACCCTTAAGTTTCCAGCTTTTTTGATAAGTTCAATAATAATTATCTTATATGTGACTAAGATTACTTACATTGTTGAGATGGGGATAAAAACAGAAGGGACATAACCTTTGTCTCCCTTTTCTGTTGGTCTTGAAACTGGAAAAGAAAGGCATGTTGGGGGAAAATATTATTGTTGATAAAATTATAAATCTACAAAAGGATAAATAATGCTAAAAGGAAGAGAGATAATATAATTGTTTAGTGATTCACATTTTTTAATTGAATTGATGAAATGACATTTCAGATGAGCATAAAATGTGCAAGAAGAGAAAAACAAATCTCTTGGCAGGCCTGATCTAACTTTACATATTAATGGTCTGAAATGAGTGAGCAAAATTGGGAATCAACTATATTACCTGTAGTATTTAAGTTTAATTATAAGGACAGATTTATTCATGGATTGGGGATTTATAGCAATGCAGTTCTTTTCATGAAAACTGACTCCAATTATAATATTATAATGACACAAAGTTTTGAAGCACAGACTTCAGTGTTAAAAGTACAATAACTGCTTGTAGTAGCAGTAATATTGTGTGCAATCCTCACCCTCAAATTCCTCTGGTTTACTCCATTGATCCAGTTGTAAGGACCAACTGTAATTTTTCAAGTGTAATCTGTTGCATTGACATTTATTATTTCATTTGATCAGATATAGAAACAATTAAAAGTCTCAAGGTTTTTGTGGTGGTTGCTGTCTTTTGCTTGTTTCAGAAGGGGATGAAGGAGGGTGGCAGCAAGTCACTGCTGTGAGTGACAACTGTTCCATATTCCTCAAGATGATGCTCATATATTAAGTTGCTATGGATGACTGTTTTAACGGCTTATATATACTCTGGGCTTCCCTGGTGGCTCAGACAGTAAAGAAACTGCCTGCAGTGCAGGAGACCCGGGTTTGTAACCTGGGTCTGGAAGATCCCCTGGTGAAGGAAATGGCTACCCACTCCAGTATTCTTGCCTGGAGTATTCCACGGACAGAGGAGCCTAGCGGGCTATAGTCCATGTGGTCACAAAGAGTCAGACATGACTGAGTGACTAACACATTCACACATTCACATATATACTTCATTTAAAGAAACAGAATGGTAAACATATTACAATTCACTATTTCATGAATGTTCTTTTCATGTATTCAACAAATATTTACCAAATGCCTATTTTGTCCAGGTATCGTTTTCAGCCCTTTACATACAACCAGGAAAGGCAGGCACGTCAAGACTTGTTATTGATAGGCTGGAAGGAGGGGATGAAGCATAAAGACCCCCTTGTCCCCTCCCTGGCAAAGGAACAATAGTCTCTGAGTTGTGAGAGTACAGTAAGTAAAAAATACAAAGCTCATCAATTCTCAGCTTCTTTTGTAAGAAAGGAAAACAGCCTTGCCTGACTTTTAACAGCTTTCTAATCATTACTTCTTCTTTCTTTTTTTCTCCCCAGGCATAGAGGTGAAATTGGTGCCACTCCTACTTTAGAAGGGAGAAAAATGAAACTGTTGGTGGCTGAGAAGTTCCCATAGCCATGGGGAAGTCTAGCTACTGATTACTAACCGCTCTGCTAGCTGGACAGTCCCTGCTGTTCTTTTCAGGAACTGCTCACACACTATTTCTAAGGCTTTGACCTCCACATGCCCCTTAGATCTTATAATGATCAAAGTCAACATAAAGAGAGGAACTTCATTTACTTTACTGCAATCTGAGATTATTTTCCAAAATCTTAAGAAGAAAAAGCAAATGGAAAGAACCTAACCTTCGCATGGCTGGGAGCTGTAGTGTTTACCGAAGGCTTTGTCTTTGGGAATATCAGGATAGAGGTACTTCAGAGGGTTTTCGGGAATGTTTTCAGCCATAATAACCTTGTAGTCTCGAAGGATGTCAGCAAACGGCAGAGCGGACAGCCGGCCTTTGTTGTAGGGTTCCACAGAATGGAATCTCACTTCTCCTGGAAAAAGAGAAAACAGAGGGAATATTCAGGATCCTGCAGGCATTCTTTGTGGCCATTTTTCCAGCCTACATTCTCTTCATGTCACTGGTTATAAAACAAGGCTAGCCTTTCTCTGCCTAAGTAGAGTACAGATGGCCACATGATAGAGGACACCCACATAGGCTGTGAGAAAGTCATGCTACGTTCTTCTGGAACAACTGTAACAATTAATACTCAAACCCACTGAACACATGAGAAATAGAACAACAGGCCACACACTTCTGAAGATGGAAAGACCAATAACCAAACTCAATGCTAATTTCACATGAATAAATAATAGTGAGCATGTACCGTTTTCAGAATGGTCCACCCAGGTGAAAGTTATTCCTCCAAGGTGGCTTTCACTGAATCTTAACAAAAAGGTCCCAGGCATTTTATCCTTTAGTAAGAGTCGTTCCTTTTCTTTGCTAACAAAGCCCATGATGTACCTAAAAACAGAACATGGCATAGTTTCATCTGATCAAAGACTATAATTTGTTGCATTCACAAAGAACAGACCTGAATTTAATATAATCAAAAGTCAATAATGCCTAAAATACTCTTATACAGATTAAATATCAATATGTGATAAAGAATGTAAGAAACTGCAACTATTTTCCATTCTATGACACTAAATATGCTTACAAAGGAAAGAAAAGAAAAAGTGACTACTGTAAACAAAGAAGCTATGAACAGTAGAGTGCATGCATCTTTTCAAGTTAGAGTTTTTGTCTTTTCTGAATATAAGCCCAGGAGTGGGAATGTTGGATCACAAGGCAGCTCTATTTTTATTTTTTAAAGAAATCTCCATACTGTTCTCCATAGTGGTTGCACCAATTTACAATCCCACCAACAGTGTACAAGGGTTCCCATTTTTCCACACCCTCTCCTATATTTATTATTTCTGTTCATAGTAGCACTGTGTACAACAGTCAAGATATGAAAGCAACATAAGTGTCCATCAACAGACAACAGGCTTAAGATGTAGTATAATATATATATATATCATATATATAAAACATATATATGATATATATATACAATGCAATCATAGCAATTTAAAAAATGAAATATTGCCATTTGCAGCAACATGGATGGATCTAGAGAATATCATACTAAGTGAAGTAAGTCAGGCAAACGCAAATATTATATGAATCACATATGTGCAATCTAAAAAATAATATAAATGCATTTATTTACAAAACAGAAACAGACTCACAGACATAGAAAACAAACTTATGGTTCCAAAGGGGGAAGTGGGGTGAGGGGAAGGATAAATTAGGATTTATGTTGGGATTAACATATACACACTACTGTATATGAAAGAGATAACCAACAAAGACCTATTGTATAGCACATGGAACTATATACAATATTTTGTAATAACATATACGGGAAAATAATCTAAAAAGGAATATATATGTACAACTAAATCACTGTGCTATACACCTGAAACTAACATGACGTAAATCAACTACACTTCAATTTTTAAAAAACTGACAGTATAAAAATAACTGAATGAATTCATAATGGAAAATATAATCTTCCATATTATTCCATGGAACTTACCCATCAATCCAAAGGGGAAGAATGTGTTTCTTAATTAGGTCTAAAATTGCTTCAAGCCAGGTCCAAAAGGTAAATGATTTACCAGGCAAGTGTTCCTATTGGAATAAACAAACATGTTAGGACAATAATTGTGCCAATAGTAATGTTGGTATGATAGTTCAAGTTGTGCTTTTTCCAGTGAAATATTTATTTTAAATGAGAAAACACGTTAGAGGTTTTTCTTAAAATAACCTTATCAAGGAAACCCTCAAAATCTCAAATTATGATAATGGAGGCTTAAAAAGGAACATTAAAAAAAAAATCTAAATGATGCTATCCTTTCCCCGTTTGTACCTTGCAGAACTTGGCCCAGGTGAGATGACCATCATTGTAGCTAGACTGGACTAGAATGAAAGAAAAGAATGAGATTGAGATTTTTATTAAATAATAAGACTCTTCAACTTGGTGCTCAATTTGGATTGCACTCCCCCAAGCATTTCCTAAGCACCTGCTATGGGTTTGCAGTGTATTCAATGCTAGAAACAGTAAAAATAAGATGTCATGAAAATTTTTATCCAGGAAAGAATTCTTTTCGATGGAGGAGCTAAAGATAGCCTTAGGAAGTGGGTGGGTGTCTAGAACCAGGCCTCCATGAATGGATAGGATATAAATTGTCAAGGAAGAGGCCACTCCAGTAGCAAGAGTAATGTAGGTTTAGGCAGAGTGGATATGAACAAGGCTTATATATGAGACCGTAAGAGCACCCTAATGTTGGTAAATAAACATGATAAAATAAATCTGTGAAAACAAGACTGCCAAGAGTCTTGAATATTATCATGAAAAGAATGAACTAGAGATCCATTTAGCAATAAGGAACCACCACTGACTGTTCTGATCCAGGGCAATGAAAAAAGAATTTCTGTCTAAAATTTAAGGAAATTATAAGAATAATTTGATGAAGATCTGAAAAAAATATGGCTGCTATTTATACTATATATTTAAAAGCTTTATTCACTCATTAACAAATATTTATTGAATGCCACTATTGTGGTTTATGAATTAAATAAGGATCAAAAACAATATTTATATTAAGTAAATTTTGTAATATTCCCAATTTATTTAAACATCAAGTGCTCAGATAGTAGATCCAAGGGCAACATGGCATCCCTTTTAAGTCAAGTTTAACCAAATCACACATGACTCACTACTGCTAATCAAATACATCTTTGGCTGTACTTTAACTAGAAATGTATACAAATTCAATTTTAACTCTTTTCTTGGTGCTAAATGTGTTCACCCTAGGTTTGTCAAAACATACATATCTTCTAAAATTCTTTTAGAAAAAACTTACACTGTAGTCACTATATGGAGTACCAACGACTATTTTGCAAACTTTAGACATAGCAGTCAAAACTGAAATTTTCCTGCTATGAAGAATTAACTATGATCAGGCACTTCCCTGGTGGCTCAGATGGTAAAGAATCTGCCTGCAATGCAGGAGACCCAGGGTTCCATCCCTGGGTTGGGAAGATCTGCTGGAGAAGGAAATGGCTACCCACTCCAGTATTCTTGCCTGGAGAAATCCATAAATAGAGGATACAGTCCATGGGATCCCAAAGAGTCACACATGACTCAGTGACTACCACTTTCACTTTGGGTAGTTTTTAAAATTTCAAATAAATTTCCTGACCCTGGGATCAGCTGTTTTCCAGTTGGTTAATAACCACTGTAATATTAATATGAAAGATCAAGGCAGCATTAAGGCTTCACAGTACATTCAGTGGAAATGGCATAAGAATATCCTAGAGACTGGAGTGCCAATAGAAAGGAAGGTACTTTAGAACTGAACAGTCCTGGCCTGCATCTTGTCCTTGCTACATACTAGCTGTGGCAAGTCATTTAACCTCTGAACTTAGCTATCCTCATGTATAGAATGGATAGAATAAAAAAATAGAATAATTAGTTATCCTCAATATTCTGCCTTAAGGAATTTCTGTGAGAAGGAAAATGTAGCATTTAGCCCTATATCCAGCAATATAGTAGGCACTCAATAAATTGTGGTGAGCATTATTATTATTAATAGTAATATCACCCTCATTCTTTAAAACTCTTGATTACCAGAAATAGGGGCAAGTCCTCCATATATGCCAGTTCTTACCTGTTAGCTTCTCGGCCAGCATGTTGAGCTGATCTGAGTTCAGGCCACGACCAACGTATGATGAAAACTGCCAGCTCATCACTTCCAGGAGTTGACTCAAAGTGGCAGATGGAGGATTATTAAAGAAAACCAAGTTCTGAAACAGAGTTGTATTGATGATTGTATGTATTAATCACACTGAATACATTGCAGCTCAATATATAGGATTCCTGATTAAACTCTTCAGGTTAACCTAAGTTAACAATACAGATCTATTGTCTCATCTCTGTTGTGCTTTTAAATTAAGATTGATTTTGTCTTTTCCTAAAGAGTTCCTGGTTCTTTGAGTCTAATGTAATATATGGTTCTATCTTATACCTGAAGAATCATTGGGCAGCTCTTTAACTTTCCCTGGACTATAGACTATCAGTCAACTCATACAAGTACTTAACACTGTCCAACAAATAATTAAACAGATACTCTCTTCTGAAATAATATTAATCTTTTAAAAAATATTTATTTTTGGCTGTGCTGGGTCTTCACTGCAGCTGTGCTGGGTCTTCATTGCAGCACGGGAGCTCTTAGTTGCTGCAAGTAGGCTTTCTCTATTTGTGGTGAACGGGGGCTACTCTCTAGTCGTGGCACACAGGCTTCAGTAGTTGTGGTGCACAGGCTCAGTTGCCTCAAAGCATATGGGATCTTAGTTCCCAGACCAGGGATCAATCCTGTGTCCCCTGCGTTGGCAGGTGGATTCTTAACCATTGGACCACTGGACCAGGGAAGTCCCCTGATATAATGTTAATCTTAAACAAAACTTGTATCATGATATTTAATTGGTTTATCATGGGTTAGTACAAGTTATACCTTGACCAGACAAAGCATCCCAAAGTACAAAAATAGTTAAGTCCCAGGCTAAGGAAGGGAATCCTATAATATGAACTCATAATTAACTTGGGACTCCTGTTTTAGGATGGTCTTTTCTAATATTGTTCTAGACAAGAGGATCTTTTGTATGATCAACTGCAAAAGATCAACTCTTTATAATAGCAACTGGGTCAACAATGGCAGAACAGAAGACTTCACCTCAGATTACTGGAAAGGAGAAGGTGAGAAAGCCAAGAAAGATATTTTAAGGAAGAAGGTGGGTGAGAAATTAAGAAATCCTTTGCAATATGGGGAGAAGGTCTTTGGCAAACATGACCAAGCTGGGCAGCAAGAAAAGGAACCAATTCAAGAGACTTCAGAAGGTGGGAATAAAAGAAGACATGGCATTCTGTAAGGAGTGAGAGATAGGAGAGGGAAGAGTAGAGAGAAAGAATTTCCTTGAACATGAAGATCGTATCTGGACAGATGACCAAAATGCATAGAACATAATTAAGGTCTAGGAGCTTAGGTTTTGAACCGGAATAGTTAAGAGAAGCTAGAGTTAGCTGTTATGCTGAACTCTGTAAGCTGGCTGTGCAAATATGTGTTAGGAGCTGTATATGAAATACATCTCCAGGTTCCTCATCTAAAACTAGAGCAGAATCTGAGATGCTAAAGCAGACATCTTTGGTGGCTTTCTCATAGAAGAAGGATGCTGAAGAAAGCTAAGGGTGGTGGCACTGCACTCTGAGGCTAGTCCATCTTCTTCCTATATCCTGGAATTGGATGAAACATTCTAAACGTGTAGTTTCTAATGGAGAATGACATTAAATCTCAGAAGTGTTGACTGTTATTGACTTTACAGACCAGGTAACTTTTCGGAAATATTCTAGAAATAACTTTGGGAGAAATATCAATAACCTCAGATATGCAGATGACACCACCCTTATGGCAGAAAGCAAAGAAGAACTAAAGCGCCTCTTGATGAAAGTGAAAGAGGAGAGTGAAAAAATTGGCTTAAAACTCAACATTCAGAAAACAATTTAAAATCATGGCATCTGGTCCCATCACTTCATGGCAAATAGATGGGGAAACAATGGAAACAGTGTCAAACTTTATTTTTTGGGGCTCCAAAATCACTGCAAATGAAAAGACACTTGCTCCTTGGAAGAAAAGCTATGACCAACCTAGACAACATATTAAAAAGCAGAGACATTACTTTGCCAACAAAGATTCATCTAGTCAAAGCTAAGGTTTTTCCAGTAGTCATGAAAAGATGTGAGAGTTCAACCATAAAGAAAGCTGAGCACCAAAGAATCGATACTTTTGAACTATAATGTTAGAGAAGACTCTTGAGAATCTTTTGGACTGCAAGGAGATCCAACCAGTCCATCCTAAAGGAAATCAGTCCTGAATATTCATTAGAAGAACTGATGCTAAAGCTGAAACTCCAATACTTTGGCCACTTGATGCAAAGAACTGACTCACTGGAAAAGACCCTGATGCTGGGAAAGATTGAAGGCAGGAGGAGAAGGGGATGACAGAGGATGAGATAGTTGAAAGGCATCACCAACTCAATGGACATGTATTAGTTTGAGTAAGCTCCGGGAGTTGGTGATAGACAGGGAAGCCTGGCGTACTGCGGCCCACGGGGTTGGGAAGAGTCAGACATGACTGAGTGACTGAACTGAACTTTTCTAGTGAGTTCTGTTCTTCTTACTGCAGGCAGAGAGGAAGCAAGGCACAGGACACTCTGCGCCTTCCTCTCTGCAGTTAATCTGACTCAGATGCAGGGCACCAGAGGATGAGAAGTTACAAGGCTGAGGCATTTTCTATGCTGTGTTTTTTTTAAGCACATTAGACAAAAGGGAGGGAATGCTTGGAGCTGACTCATTATGACTATTCCTACTTCTGGGATGTGAGGTAGAAAAATTCTTCCCTTTGGAAGGCACATTTGCTTTGCATCAAGAAGAAATAGTTATTTACATCTGATCTATTTTCGCTAGACCTTGGTGGTTTCCAGGACAACACACTGGGGTTTTGTTAAGAGAGAATGGAGGGAAATCCTGACTCATCTTTTTTGCCACACCCTTCCTTGATGGTCTTAATAGAAGCTCCTTTAAGAAGTGCTTCTACTCTCTACTTCCTTTGAAACTTGAGACCAATTTTTCATCCATATCTTAAATAACCACCAGATGGCATTAGAAGCCAATTTGAGCCTAGAATGGATTTAAATCTATAATCAACTTGAAAATCTGTAGTGTTGTTAGGTGAGATTGGTGAAAATGCTAGTCAATTTCAATTCAAATTCAAATAAGTATTTGAAACCAATTCTCAACCTTTGTGGAAGAGCCAGTGTGGAGAGGGTGTGGCCAGAAGTAGTTGAGGAGGTAAACATAGCAGTCAGACCTCAAATTTTGGAGAAGGGATTCTCCAGAGTCCAGTAAACAGAGCAACTGGATGGCCCTAGAACCCTCTGTGATGCACAGAGTTGGGAACTGACCAGACCTCAGAAATAAAGAACATCTGTCTGTCACTTCTGCTAGCCAGAACTCTCTCATGGTCCAAGTACATCAGAACATGTTATTTTAAATATGACACAAGGGAGGAATCACACAAATGAATATATGGAAGTTTTGAAATAAACAATCCACAAAGATATGCCAAAATTTATACACACACATATACACATACCTTTTGGGGCCCATGGGTTTTGTTGACCATAAAACAAACCAAATGGAATTAAAGGGGGAGAAACAAGAATAGGGTCTCTACCTGGGAATCGTTGGTTGACACATTGTACCAAATGATGGACGCCCAAGCATTAGGTAATTGACTGACGTTGGAAATCATCACCACAGGTAATGAGCAGGTCTGGTTTTTGTTTTTTTTAAAAACAGAAGGCACAGTTATTACAGGTAGTAGCATCTTACATTGATTTTATACTTGGATCTTTCCCCTAAAGGGCCATCTCAAGTCAACCCCACTCCTCCAATCCTGGTGTCTACACTGCTTTGGTACTAAAATGATTCATGAAGGCACTGGAACCATCTGAGCATACATGAGTCAAAGTACAGGGAGGAAAGAAGCAATAAAAATAGGGATCCTTTCAGAGTGCTTGGTCAGTCGGCTCCAATATCTTCCCTGATATTATGCAGATATTTTTACTTTCTTGTATCATGTTCTGCCTAAAATGTAACTAACTAGAGCTTGTATTGACTTAGCAACCTTCTTCTTAATAAGTTACATCAAATAATCTAATTTAAAATTTATCTCTGGAATGGATTAATATGTTCAAATTATTATCTAACATCTCATTAAT